>NW_009734726.1:0-23323 GCF_000703405.1 Apaloderma vittatum | reverse complement strand
GATGATGTATTTATAGAAACTTTTCTTGTTAGTATGACTGCAAATACTTAAGAGCTTCCTCTATGAAGAAAAAGTAATTCTACAACTACATTCAGGTACAGTGGGTTTTGGAGAAGCTAGGAGATCAGAGGGCCGAGTGATGAGCAATAGAGAATGCCAAAGCCTCTCCTCACAGTGGACCCCTTAGAGCCCCCCCACTACCAAAACCTTGACACCTATACCCAGTATACCTTGACTGTGGCAGGGCTTGCTACCTCCTTCTCAGACAGCAGAGAGCACTCTCCTGACAGATGAGGCATGTGGGGAGGGCTATAGCTTCTGGACTCATCAGAAAGGAAAACCCAACCAGCCAGCAACGTTGAAGAGTGTCAGAAAGACCAAAGACACCATTCTCCAAAGAGGCTGCTCCATGCTAGAGAACCATGCTGGGCATGGTGCTCTTTGTCAACCCTACAGTGAGGGAATGGGATGGCTGGGAGCCCTCCTTTAGATTAACTCCTTTCTCTTAGCACTGGCTCTGTTAGTCTTTGCTCTCAGGCAACCAATTTTCCTTCTGGGTTATGTAGATTGGGGCTTTTGACTTTATTCTAGGGCTGTGCACTTAAATGCTGAGCACCTAACCTGAGTACCAAGGGCCCGTTCAAGCCATTTACTTTCCCTTGGCACTCTTTCTATAGTAAATATTGTACCAGAAGAGCTGTCTACAGAGCAGTGGTGGGGGATCAACTGCTGCCTTAACAGTTTGTGAGTGGTTTTTTTTCTGCTAGCACTGTTATGCTTTAATGATGTTCAGCTTGATGGTTCACTAAGGGTTCTTCCCACTCTTGGTGGTGTTGGGTGGCGAGAAAAACAGAAGTATTAGCCCTGTGACTGTAGAGAGCTAATCTGCCAGGAGTCTGAGTTGCCTCTCATGCTACAGTGTTGGAGATGCTGGTTGCCTGCCCTCTGAAACTCAGCAGCCCGTTACTTTTTGACCTGACATTTCACTATGATGAGCTAGACTGGAAGACCTTTTGTGAAAGAAGGGATTAGATTTTTTTTTTTTTTTTCTTGCCAGAGGTATGTTTCAGGTAGCATCTTCAGAGTGGAAGTGCTGGCTAGCTGGTATTCTGTACTTGAGCTTGTCTGTCCTTCTGTGGAGATAATCGGAACCAACCTGGATATAATCCTGTGTAATGTGCTCTAGGCAATCCTGCTCTAGCAGGCAGGTTAGACTAGATCATCTCTAGAGGTCTCTTTCAACTCCAGTGATTCTGTGATTAAAGGATTGTGTCAGACCTCAGCTGTTGGCCTTTCCCAAACCTTTCTGAAGGAAGAGAATTCTTTGCTAAAGAGGTAGAGGGTAGCAGAAACATGATAGCCAGCCCTGGGGTGGAAGTATTCATAACCTTTCATGACCTGTGTAAGCCCACGTGCACTTGCCCTCTGGTTTTCCTTGCATTAAAAGGTTTGCTAGCATTTATTTTGCAAGCTTATATGAAGGCAAGAAGGTGCTCTGTACCTACTAGGAATTGGAGTATGTTCAAGACATGTTAAAAGCTTTCTCAGGAGTTAGAGCTTGATAAAACAGTACAAAACCTTACAGTGACTTGACATAAAAAGTGACTTACAACTCCGTCTAGGGATGATGAAGCATCGGGACAACGAAGAGTATAACACTGTCCTGTACCAGTGCACTGCAAATTAAGGTCTGTTTTTGACACCAGCGATACTTAAGAGGGGGAAAACTTGGGTTACAGGAATACAGAACAAAAATTAAATACCATGCTTAAAGGAGAGGCTGCTGGGGTTTCCAGGTGCAGTCTTTCCTGCATAGATGTTCTTGAAAACTTATGCAGTGGTATGATCCCTGCGGGTACTGTGGACTCAAAACACACTAATGACTCAAAAGCAAACCGTAAGAGGCTGGTTTTTGTTGCTGCTGGATCGAGGGATGTTGGTGGGAAAAGGGTCCTTTCACTAAGAAAACAGATTGAAAATGCAGAATCTAAGTTCTTAAAAAGTTAAAGAGGAGATCTAGCCTTTTGCTGTGGGTATAACAGTCAAACTTGAAGATTCAGGAAGTTTTGAAAGACTGTATGCTCACTCTGGGAGTGTGCTTCTTTTGTTCCTGTGTTTGTGATTGTACTTAAAGATAGAAATGGCTGCTGTTTCTGACTCCCTCTCCATCTATTCCTTCTCTTTCTCCTTGACCATGTGCATGAGCTGAATGACCTAATGTGCTGTCCATTGCTGCTTAGCCAGGTTGACGCCGTGTGTGCACTCAGCTACTATGCCTCATGTTGCAAGTGGTGCTGAGGGGCCTGTGACTGGCACTGCTTTAAGCTCAGCGAGCTGCCGCTTGAGCCTTGATAACAGCTTGTGCACGTTTCTTTCTGCTAGTCTGCCCAGCTGTCAAGCAAATGGTGTTGGTTCAAGCAGCCTTTATAGATATGAAAAATGAAATTATGTTACATAATGTGAAAATGGTCAGACTTTATGTTAAAGGTGAAAGGAACAGGTATGAATCCTGGATGCCTGGGTAATAATTCTGCTAGCAGCATGTACAATATCAGCCTGGAAACAGGTTATTCCTATTGTTCTTTTACAGTGTGAGCCTCCAAATGATTGGTAGTTTTTTTGTTCCAGGAAAGGAAAGGAAGTCTCCCTAAAGTGACTAATCCATCCAGCCACCTTCCTACAAAGCAGTGCCTTCTGCAGGAGCTGTCTCTGGACTTGTAGACTTGTGACCACCTAAGCTTTCTTTTGGGGGCCTTTGAGCACTTTGTCATGGCAGAGACCTCTGTCTTTTTTGTAGAGTACTTTGACTGAATATGAGAAATTATTTCCTTATTTTGGGAATTACTTCATTTGTTTTCAGGATTATCTTGCCCCGTACATTCAATTTGCCACAAATGGCCAAGCTCCACCTGGAGGAGAGATGAGAAACTTCTTGAGAAGCTGAAGCTTCTGATTTGAAACCTTCTAGTGCTCACTGGGAACAGCAGGTGGCCTTTTCCTTTGAGGCTCCCTGCTTTTGATACCTGTTGAGTTGCTGCTTGTCTTCATTCTGAATTCTGTATAAGAAAAATCTCTGGGGTGAATTGTTGGGATTTGGTAACTGTGGCAACAGGGTCTGTGACTGATGTGCTGGTGGAACTCCTGTCAGGAGAGTTTGTTTATTCATTAGAAAACAAAGGGAATGGTTCCCATTGGCTGTAATATCTCACTAAGATATATATTCCTGACATATATATGTCTGAGGTATGAAAATATTAGTCCAAGATGTATTCAGTAGTTCCTGAGTTTAATCTTCCAGGAACAGGGTAATTACTGGAAAGTGTTGTTTTGTATACCTTATCAGGACACTGGTGATACAATGAAATAGGTCTTCCCTATGGTGAAACTATATTTCCGGATTTTTTGGACTCACTAGGTAAAATTTGTCAATTACTTGTTGCTGACATTGGATCTATTTCCCTGTAAATATCTATAGGTGCGGAGGCATGAATTCTCAGACTGTTCCTCTGAGATGTTCTTATTTCCTCAGCACTTTCTAAGTGTTTGCTGGTGCCCCAGCAGTTTCAAAATCTCAAACTGAATAGTCCACTATTTGAATCTCTTTTAAAACTTATTAGTACATAGCTTCAACAGAAGTTAGCTGTTGGCAGACTGCTGTAATCCTTGAGCAGATCTTTCTCATTTACAACTATGTGAGAGGAATCCTTGGGGAGTTTTCCATGTTGCCTGTCATAGGTTATTTGAGTAGTTGAGAAGCCAATATTCTCAAACACACAAGTTATTGTGCAGTAAAGGACACAAAATTATTTTGGCTAGATAAAGAATACCTTGCAAATCCTTTTCCACAAATAAATTAATTTGTGTTGGTAACTCCTTCATGCTCTCGTGGCAAAAGCTGATCCTGTTCCATCTTCTTGTTAGAAGCGCCAAATTGCCTGTAACCGTTTTTGTAGTATTTGCATTAATTCTGCAACTCTGTAACAGGAGTAGAACAGCTGTGATGCTCATAGTTGTAGAAGCTTGAAATCAGTGAAAATCAGTTGTGGTAAGATATGTACTTGAGAAGGCATGTCTTTCAAGTGTTGACAAAATCCTGACAACAGAAGTTTACACTTAATAAGTAGCATCTAACTCTGGCATGCACTCATAAATAAGACTGCAAGTCCTGCAGACATTCTGCAGGACCTGTGGTTTTTGTGATAGCCATTGCCCCTACACATACATATCACAAGCATGTAGTTAGACCAACATGCGCAATGAACTAGGAGTTTCCCTGTGTTATTTACATGTTACTTAGGCGTGCGGTTTTCATCACTTTGTATTTCCATTAGAAGGAAATGGCTTAGCAGTATACTCTGTGGTAAAAGACAGGATGGCTGTGGTCTAACTGTCCTCAGCTTATCACCTATTCTCATCTCAGCTCACCTCCTCTGAACCAGTTATGACTGGTTCAGTTTACAGAGTTTTTCCACTAAATAACCAAACCTTCCTGCAAACAAATGTCTCAGCACCCAGAAGCCTTAAAAATCCACTTGTCCTCTTGTTTGGGCTAAATGAATAAAAATTAAAAACTTGGTATGAAGAGTATATGTCTGTATAAATGAACTTCGGGGACATGTGAGCTGTTGCAGATGTAAAACCTGCAACCATGTCCTTGAGAAACCCCAGAACTGTGAGGTCATAGCTATGCTCAGTGTGTTTAGGGTTGCATGCAGGAAAGGTTTTTTGTGCAAAAAGCTTAAAAAGCTGTGTTTTCTCTCTGTTTTCCCGTGTTGCATGGGCAGCATCTTTCAGTTTCATGTATGAGACATGACAAGTGGATTTAGGGATCATTTTAGTGAAAGACACCCTGGTTCATTAATGCCATCAAGGGTTTCTGTAGCAGGGCTAAAGGCAGGAGAGACCAGGACACCAGTCAATGATGTTGTAGAAATAAAAAGTAACTTCATTCCAAAAATACCATTGCAGCTATTTTATTTCACTTTGGTTGGAACCGAGCCTCAACAAATAATAGCATGGGGTATCAGCTGTTTCTCAAAAAGACTTTGACGGCTAGACACTATGTCTTTTGTTGCATTGAAGAGTAACATGACATTGAAGGCAGTACAAAATAGCTTGTGAGATATGCTATTGCTAAAATAGTTGCAGTTTTTAGAACTGAGCCTCACTTATGTTTTCTCCTTCCCTTGTGATGGGGTGAGCCCTAGAAGGCAGTCCTGCTGTAACAGTACCGTGTTTCCCTCTGGCTTGGCTTAGCTCTTCACAGAAAGGATGAAACAAGGTAGCTTTTATTGTTCTATCTAGACTCTTTCCTGTTTAATACACTGAAAAGCAGAAAACTGATGTTTTTAAGCATCTTTGATTTCCTGAGGAATTTATATAGAGCCATGAACCAGGTTTTCTAGCCATCTTTGTACAGGCTGTGGAAATGCTAGAGAACAAACATGGGCCTCACAAACGCAGCTGGAGGAAAGCTTTCCTTGTCCTCTGCATCATTACAGGTACAGGGAGTGTAAATGCTGCAGGTGCTTATCTCCAGACTTAGGCCAGTGGTTTGCCCCACACTGAGCAAATGCTTTGCTCCTGTAAGTCTACCTCCAATTTTTCCACAGAAATTTGAAAGGAATTGGTCTATGGAACTTGGAGATGAAGAGTTCAAAATCCAACACCTGAGAATTCTTCCTCTGTTGTGAAAACACTTTTTCTATTAGAGCTGCCTATTTAAGGTTTTTCTCAACTTCAAGCTATCTCTAAACAAGGTGATGTTAATGATCGTTACAATTGTTTTCTTTCTTAAAAATACAGTGTGCAGATTTCCAGTCTGTGTCACTGATGGATTTTTTTCCATTTCTGTAAGTGTGCATCTTAAAATTGCTTTTATGCTCGTCTAATATCTTCATTCAAAAATAACATGTTCGATTTTTAAAACTGTGTTTAATTGACTCTTAAAGCACACATCAGAATATTTAAGTCCTGATTTGGTGGATACATGAGAGTTGCAATAAATTGTTGAGAACTAACATAAACAAATACCTGTGAATTTACATCATAGAAATGCTCCTAAATAGGACTTAAGTGCAACAACAAAACTCATCTCTGCTTTATATGTCAAAAGCCCTGTTACACTTCTAAGCTTCTGCACGTAGAACTGCTTTTAACATGAATATATGCCTAATTTTGCTATGAGGGCTTCAGATTAAAATCCAGATTATGTAACCTTACTCTTCTAGCTCACCTCTGTTCAATACTCAGAAAAATTAGGAATACCAGACTCATATAAATACACTAGCAGTAAAGCAAAACAAGCCCTATCCACTAATGCCAGAAAACTGGGATTTATTTGTTATTACATCAAACACTGAAAACAGGGGAGTCTATATGGATAAGTATATAGCAAAGCAAATGAAAGCCTAACGCAGCATTTATGCTTTCTTTCCCTGATGCTTGGTTAGAGCCCACATTCTGTATATGAAGAAGAGTACGATGAGATGGTACAAGGAGCTCTTCAGAAGAAGGATGATATACACTAAATATGCTGTCCTGTGTGTTAAGTGATCTGTAACAAACATAAGACAGAAAAGCCTTATTTAAAGTCAATATTGTACAACCTCTTAAAAGATAGACTACACAATCTCAGTTCTACCTGTTTACTGACGCAATTGCGTTGATTCCAGTGGACAGTGTATAAACACTTATAATGTCTGACTGTCCTTTGAGTGCTTTTGCACTGTTAATAAGTTCTAGGCTTAGTGGCTTTCTTAGCACTAGACTGGCTCTCAACACTGCTGGGTTATTATTCCTTGTAAGGACAAGAAAATAATTCTAGTGCTTCCGGCACTGTTTACAGGTAACACCATGTTTGCTTGAATCCTTTTGTTTGGGATTTTTTGAAGGTAAGTGCTGTGATTCTTCTCAAATCCTTGTTCAAGCTAAAAGAAAATTCCTTTCTCCAAAGTTCTGGGCAATTGCTAGGCTGGTGGAGCATCAGTCAATTAAAGATGAAGGAAATCACTTCAGATATTTTAAAAAGTGGCACTTAATGTGGACTAATAATATAATAGCCTAAAGTGCCTATATAGCATCCTAAGAAAGCTCCTAATAAAGCTACCTGATAAAGATACAAAAGCCCCTTATAATGCAGAGCAGAAGTTAATTTAGAGTAGAACTGAAGCGTTTTTAAGTTATGAACCCCAGACTTAAAAGATTTCATGTATGCTATTTAGAATGATAATTTTCATATGTAGCAATATCTAACTCTTGCATGACATCCATCACTTTCCCACATTTTAATGCATTTTAATTACCTTTGTTAAAAACTCCACTCTTTCTAGGGTATGTGCTGCATTCCTTTTCCTGAGAAACAGGTGCAGAAACTAGTGAAAAGAGATTTTAAATGTCCCAATTAGGCTTTTCTTTAATTTTAACAAATGTGAATTGAGAAACAGAGAGAAGAGTTTACAGCAACAGTGAAATGAGATGTTAGTATTAAACAAAACCAAACAAAAAGATACTAAAAAAGATACTAAAACTAGTCTGTTACTTAATCGTTGCTCAATGCTGTAGAATAATCTTGAGGAGAATATGATGTTCCCTGATTGAGAATTTGCTACTTTGCTGGTGATTGTTCTCTAAAATAAACATTTTCATGCTTGAAGGAGCAAATTTATGTCTCTTCATGATAGTGTATGTATGCATTGATACATAGGGTTGAAGACATATGTATTGCATCCCTAAACACATGTAAATAAAGCATAGTTATCTCAATATATTTCGAAGGTTGATATGTGATGGTTATTTATGGCCGTACTTTCACTTACTGGAATTGTGTGTTCATTTACAGTAAGTTGAACAGAGGTAGGTACTGAGAAAAGATTAAACCAATCTGGGCAGCTTTTCTTAAAAGTATTACCATGACTTAAACAATTTACCATGATTATAGGTTACTTTTCTCTTTAAAATTACATTGCTTTTCAGATTCTGCTTTGCATAATTGATCTTTCCACAATTAAATGACATACCTTATTTTCATGCATAGTTATTACCTCACTATTGCTGGACTATAACTGAGTAATATATTTAAACGTTGCTCTACGTCCACAGCAGCCTTGGTTTTAACTCCTTGCTATTTTATAGCTGTGACTAACTTCAAGGGGTGTCAGAGAGACTTACACCCATAAGCCATGGGTAACAGAGAGGTAGTACTGTTTTCAGAAACTTCTGTAGACTGGAAAGTAATGTGCATGGCTCAGTGCAGACCTTTTGGAGCTTTGCTAGTTTATACCTGATGAGGTTCAAGAACTGCACTTTTCCTATTGCGAAGGGGTGTTCACTTGGGGAGTGTAGCACAGGCTGGGTAGCTTTTCCTGGGAAACCTTTGGTGGTTTCTCTGGATATGCTTTTTAGCTGTTGTTTTGGAAAGGAGCACAGATGCTTCCAGGAACAGTAATAGAAAGCATTATTTCTATAATTTTATTGCAAAGAAAATGGATTTCTATAATATGTAGAATTAAATTTTGAATGTAGTATATACCTTGTGTCGGCAGTGACTGTTGTCCGGTTTCATGCTCATACTTGCAAAAATAGTTGTTGTCTTTGTTCTCTGCTGGTACAGTTAACCAGCTGCTGACTGAGTATAAATCCCCCTTTGGGGGCTTCCAAACATCTCCTTTTACCACATGGTCTGTTACCTCTTTTTTTCCATCAGTCCATGTCACCCCAATAACTTCTGGGTAGAATTTCTCGATAAGGCAAACATACGTTATCTGATTGTCATGTTTCTTCTGCAGTATTTCAGAGTTTGTCGGTGCAGAACTTCCTTTATCTGGATTGACCATCAGAGGAAAAAAATAATAAAATAAAGAGCTGGAAGATTGATAGTACAGCAAATAAATACGCAGCCACACGTTCTGAAAAGCAACAATCTAAATGTCTTATTGATGAATGTTTTAGCTCTTTAATTTTTTAAGAAATACTTATGCTAGTAATAGAAATGTCTCACTTATGAATAAAGTTTTAGATAATGGGATGGATTATGGCAGTTGTTTCCATCCTTGAAGTAAAAATAAGCTGGATGAACTTGGCATTCAGACACACTTTATATTAAATATTATTCTGATGCACCCAAATGACAAGTTTCAATTTTCAGTGTTCTAAATATTATTGAAACTTTTTTTTTTTAATTTGGAATAAAAAATATTACTTTTAACCTTATTTTTAAATGTGTTATTTTACAGAGAACTAAAATGAATTGAGGCTTTTATGAGTTTGGTACAGAAAATGAAACTGAAAATCAGAAAACACAACTCAATTCAAATATTCAAAACTGATTTTTGTATAGACAATATAGAATCTTCCAAAGTCCAGAGAATGTTTGATCTAAGCTTTCACACTGTGCAGTGTACATGGAGAAACCTTCTTTAAGTCCTAATTCATTTAGGCAACACTAACATCTAGTCTGCTTTGTCTGTGCTTCTTGTCAGGCAGCACATCTGATAAAGACTGGAGTAGACTAGGTCTTGTCTTCAGTACTAAAGTGGATTTAAAAATATCTCACAAAAGATTTCTTGAGTATTTTGGTAGAAAAATAAACTTAAATCTTGTTATTTAAAATCATAGAAACCTACTTAAAAATGTTCGAAAAGTTACTTTTGAGTAGTGTTAAGAAACTGAAATATTGTTGAAGATACTAATCTTCCTTGAAGCTGCATCAGAGTATTCAAGTGAGATTTATCATTGAAATAAAGATGTGGACCGAGTTCAGTTGTACCAGGAATAAATTTGCTAACAATTTTATGGTTCTTTAACATTAATTTAGAGGTTAATTTTGTCTTCTTTATGTTTCAGTCCTCCTAAAGATGGAAGATTAAACTAATTTTTAAAATTATTTGTTTTTTCCAGAATTGTACATGTTCAGAAGACTATGGTGTAGCTCCTGTCTTAGTGACTTTCCATTCTGCAGAGCTTTACGACTGTTGTCGATGTTTCTTTTAGATTTGCAAAGCTTAGTATATTACCCTGACTAATTGCAGTATGCTAAAATTAATTTGTCTAGTTTGACAATCTCCTGAATTATTAAATCTAAATAGGCAGAGAGATGCTTCCAGCTGCTAGTTCATCCTGCCCATTTTAGAGACTGCTGTTAAAATGGAATAATTTCCACCTCTGGAATTGCCAATGTCCTTCCATTTAGCATGAAAAGACCCTAGGTGTTTAGCTTAAATGAAACACCTAAATCCTATCACCATACTGAGGAAATCTATTGCTTGAGGAGCTGCAACTCTGTGCACACGTGGGAGAGGCTCATGAACACACACAGGTAAATAGATGACAGTACAGAACTGAACAAATTAAGTTTTGCATATATACGTGTATATATGTCTGTGTGTGGAAAAAAAAATCTATATAAACTGTAGGTATGTTTATGCAAAAAGGAATGAAAAATTGTAGATTTAGCTGTGGATTTTGATGTGTTTTGAGGCAAGTCATTAAACTCAACAAGACTTTTTTTGGCAAATAATCTGATCCTTTCTGAAGAATTTTCAAGTTATGAATTTCCACTCCACTGTGTTTTTTTGTTTTGTTTTAGTTAAACTTTCAAAAATTTTGCAGTTTACTTTGTTAAACAGTTTTCCAAGGCAGATTTTCAGAAGTACATGGCTCTTACTTTTTAAAATGATATGTAAGCATGTGTAGATATTTCTTGAACCAAAACCTGTCTTTTCTCTCTTGTACTAATGCAGTGAGCCTACAACATTCTGCACATAAAATTCTGGAGTTAGGGTCATAATCAATGAGTGATTAACAACTATTGGTCAAAAATTTGTATTTTTTTATAGATAAACTGTCAAAAATTTTCTTAATCAAAATCCTCTACAATTTCTTTTTAAGTATCTATAAATCAGATTTATAAATAAGGTCAATGTTCTTAAGCTGAAAATTTAGTTCTTGTTGCTTGGATGTTCCCACAAAGTGAAGTAATTTTGTCTGATACTCAAAGCTCCTCAGTTCCCCTTCAAGGCACCGGAGCTGAGAGCACTCAGCTCATAAACAGCATTCTTGTCTTTCTTGCCAGCGACTTCAGGTATTATCATTGGTGATAACGTATATAGTCCTGTCCTACTGTGAGCCCCACAGATATCTTAAAGAGCTCTTAACCTTCACTCCAAAGCTTTCCCATTACAAAACTTAAAAAACCCAAATCTTTGAAAACACTTACTGGAGATGATGAGTTTTATGCCAGAACCAAATATCTTTTCTCTGAACCCCCACTGGTACATTCCCTTACAGAAACTGCTTATGACATTTTGGCCGGACAAGGACCAGATTTAACAACCAACATATAAAAAGTATAAAATGTCTAATTTTCTTGCCACGTAAATGTAGAAAATTTGAATTCAATCTCAGCTAATGCTGCTCTTATCAAGGAGTCCTTAATTGATAGTACTTTAAATTGAGTTTCAAGCTAGTCTTTGCCATACCTTGTTTAAAAAAATATCAGAAAAACCCAAAACTATTGTTGTCCGGGGGCATTGATTGAGCTACCATATTTCCTCTAGATTTCTTTTCTAGAAAAATTAATCTTTTTCCAGAATGGTGGGTGTTTTTTGACCACACGATTTAATAATACATGCATGCTAGTTAATACTTTAACTGAGTTAATGAAAGACAGTCCTGAAAAGCCATGACTCCTATCAAGGCTCGTTTTGGGCCAAATCCTCTCCATTTTAAGGTTACTGTAATCCGCTTAAATGCATGTGGGATCAAGACTGTTGACCCTCAAATCCTGCCATACTGGCCTACACAGTACTAGTGCAGGTAGTCAGTACCGAAAGGAAACGCCACACATGCATCTATGTATGTTGTAGAGAAACATCAACTTCCATCATTCCCATACACATCCTTCCACAGGGCTTCTGCTCAGGGAAAACTACATGGTCCTCACATGAAATCCTCCTGACACTAAAACTGATGGCAACATTTCAAAAATATCCATTATTTTAATTTTCTAATTATTTACTGCCTGTCTCCAGCTAACTAGTGCTGTGATGCATCCAAGAGAGCTCAGGATGGAATAAATCAGCTTTGTTAGAACAAATCCATGAGGGAGAGACCTTCCCCTTGACCAAACGGAGACATGCAGAGTTTCGGCCATGGTTTAGGGGATCTGTTGGCCCTCACAAAGTTTTTCTTTACAATATCTCTGTTCCCTCTGCTCTGAGGCCAAGGGGTGGTCTGCAGCTACATTTGTGACTTACCCTGACCCTGCTGCTCTGGGCAGTAAGCTTTGCACAAGGGAATGACCCAATGCTGCCTAAAGCATCCAAGGTAAGTTATATTTCAGCAATTTGGTTTACATGAAGTCCTAGGGTTCACCCTGTCCTCTCTTATACAAACCTTTGGGTACTAAAAGAATGCATTTTGCTACTGCAAAATCCACATACCTTTTCTGTATTATAGTTTTAAATCTACATTTTATTCTGTATTATAATTTTAAAATAGCATATCACATTCCCTCTCCTCTAGATTTTGGGTTTTCAGACTAAGATGTATTTTCTTAGATTAAAAAACTTACCAGAAACAACAAGCTTTGTGCCAGTTCCAAAGACTTTGTAGTAGTCACTGTATACAAGTGCTTTGCAGAAAACCATCTAGTCTCAATGTTTTTAAAACCTTATTTTGTATTCTATCCTGGCCTCATTTTCTTATTAGAAATACACTTGTGTTTTGACACTCTGATTTCTGTAGTTAAAACTTTCTTTACAAAATGGGGTTTGGATGAGCCTGTGTTTGTTCATACAACAAATTGCCCTTATGCTAGTCTTTTCAGGTTTAAAAAATAAGTTTGCCATACACAAAAACTAAGGAAATGTAATACTGACAAAATAGAAGGTGGAGCCCTAAATTAACAGTGACCTTTCAA
Source organism: Apaloderma vittatum (assembly GCF_000703405.1). Taxonomy (NCBI): domain Eukaryota; kingdom Metazoa; phylum Chordata; class Aves; order Trogoniformes; family Trogonidae; genus Apaloderma; species Apaloderma vittatum. The sequence continues at coordinate 10,404 of NW_009734726.1, read as the reverse complement.
AGTCATGGAAATACTCAGGCAGATCTTGTGCACTTGAGATTTGTAATTTTCTAGGCGGAGATTCCTTCAGCATCCCCTGAGGTTTCTCTAGGAATCGTGAAAAACAGTAAGGGTTATCACCTTGGCAACATGGGACATGAGGCATGTAGGTATATACACGCCTGTGCATCTGTGTATGAATATATGTCCTACCACAAGAACCTAGTGCTGCAGGCTATTAACAATTTAAGCTGATCTCTTTGGGCCATGGCTTCAGAATAACTGAGACAGTTATGAACAGGGAAATGTTTACATGAAACCTATTTATGAACATTGCCTTGAAAAAAGAAGAAAACTGAATTAATCTTCATGCCCATGAAATCCTTGATATTTTAAAGCCATTAACAAACGTTCCCGTTCGGTCCCCATGTGTTACCTGATCTAGTAGAGAGGTGGCGTCCCTGGCAGCAGGGAGGCTGGATTAAAATGATCTCTAAGGTCCCTTCCAGCTTAGGCCATTCTATGATTCTATGATTCCTATTAATCATGGTAAGAGGCTTTCACTCTGCAGATTTCTTCTGAGTGGCCACTTTTTTCCTGATTTGTATCTTACAGCTCTTTCTGCCCTAATACTCATTTGGACTTTCAAGTCTGCTAGGTTTTGATTCAGGGCTTCATGTTTTTCCATGTTTTTATTTAAAAGGGCAGAAAGTCAGTTTAATCCAACTTCAGGTAATGTATAAATAAATTTAAGTATAATCTATTTTTAGTCAATATTTATTTTATAATATATAATTGCAAAAAATAATTGTAGCTTTTTGAACTCTGAACTTCAATGCATTTGATGAAAACAAGGTAGATATTTCAGTAATATTCAGGAGATAGCATTTAAAGAAATCAAATATTGCTGCCATAATTTCTGCTATGATTTTTTTTCCTATAAATGTTAGTAGATTGTCCTTTTTATCCCTTCAAAATAAGTCAGCTTGTGAGTTGCCAGGGCGAGCCAGCTGCAGCGGTAGCAGAAGAGGTGGCAGTAGGAAAGCAGCCCCGTGCTGGCTGAGCAAGCCTCTGCTGCTGTGCTGAAGGGGAAAAATGGATTAGGAGAGGCTGATTCAGTCCGGCTCTGCTTCTGCTTCCCTGTTGTGACCTTGTGAGTGCTTACATTCCCTGGAAAGATACTTAAAGAAGAATCATGGATTGCCAGTTTGCGTTGGGCTAATATTCCCATTCCTATAAGCTTCCAAAACCTCATCTATTCTACCAAATGCAGGTACCAAACCAGTCTCTTGAATCCCAGCCCTTCTGTAACCTGCATTACTGTAAGTCTCAAGCAACTTTCTTTTAGTCAGAACTAATTAAAAGAAAGCAATGAGAACAAAGTCAAGTTCTTTACAAGTTAGTGAGAGTTTGGCTCTGTATATTTGACTCTTTCAGTATGGATCTGGGAAAAGATACTGCTCAAGCTCAAATCCTGATGATTCACTTAAATTAAAATCAATTATTCTAAGTCCTATTTTTCTCCATTTCTTTCCATTAAAGAATAACTTACTGAGCTAATGTTGGATAGTCACCTCTGAAAAGACAAGCTGTGATGAAATACCTGAGCTTGAGCAGGAGATAACTACAGCCCTTTCACTCTATTCATCAGTTAGAAGCTTCAGCCATGTAAAGACAAAATCCTACAGAACTAAAATGATGCTTGGAAATAATCTATTTTAATATATTTTAAACTATAGTTAGTAAAAGTGAGGCAAATACCTGATTAACAGGGTAAGGATTTTCACTAAAAACATTTATCCTAACACAGACATTTCTATTGAATTATAGTTATGATTTACTAAGTCTTTCTGAGATAAATAATTAAAAAATCTTTGCTTAATATGCTAATATAAGTTTATGTATTTAACCAGGCTTAAATCATTTGGTAAAAATACTTCCTCTGCTTTGTTGTTTGTACAGCTTTTTGCTCCAGGATTTTTAAAACACATCGAATGGCAAAAAGATTTTTGTCCTTCACTTCTCATTAAAAACCAGGCTTAAATCATTTGGTAAAAATACTTCCTCTGCTTTGTTGTTTGTACAGCTTTTTGCTCCAGGATGGCAAAAAGATTTTTGTCCTTCACTTTTCATTAAAATAAAAGTCTCTGCAGAAAAGGCAAAAAAGTAGATCACTTCTTCATATGTGTGTTATTAGGCAGTAAGAAGAGCATTCAGAGGTACTAATTAATTTGTACTGCCAAAGTGCTGTGTACATAAAAATCTTTCAATTTTACTAGCCTAATTAAAAAAAGGATTTTGGCAGTGGCCATTGCATGTTGCTCATTCTATCTGCATTGGAAAAAGGTTTTCTTTTTTTTAATGCTCAGTTGACAGTCGCTTGATTCCCTGCTTATTCCTTCAGTACAGCTGGAGTAAAGAACGAGGGCTCTGGAAACTACTACTGGCCATTTTCCCGCACATTTGCAAGGAGGAGCAGGATGAAAAATGGTTCAGAATAGCTCCTTTTCAGAAATGTTTATGATCCTAATCCACTGCATCGCAAATACAATGAGACATGACAAACTGGGGAGGAGAATCCTGCATAGGGATGGTGCCAGCTGGGGCTCTAAGGGAGCTGAATGTCCTCTGAGGCATTAACAGTCATCTCTATGACCACCTATAACTTACTGGATGGAAGATATCATCTAACTTACCTGACACAGTGAGATTTGTACTGGAGCCAAACACCTTGTTGTAATTATCAATCATAGTGAATAAAGTCTTTGCAGTTACAGTGCAGACATCTTACCTTTATATGGGTAAATAATATTCTTTAAAGAAAATTGTATTTGCTGTATAATCAGTTTTTAGACCCTATAAAAGTGAAACAGGAGCAGTTACCTAAACTAGGTGTGAGGTTTTTGAGGGCATGTATGTTGTTAAGTGGACAGGATTAATCTCAACTAATTTTAGTCTTCTGAAGGCATAAATGAACAGTGCACATTAGGCATCTTGGCTCCATCTCTGCTTTCTGGAGAGAGGCAGCACCAGCAGAGGATTTATTTGATCAGTTATTGCCTAGGTATTTTGCTCCTTATACAACCCTGTAAAATGAGACTTGGAATTGATGAACACTATGTTGAGATCTGAGCAGCACAAGACCCCAGCCAATATTTGTGTTGTCAGTAACAGAAAGCAAAGCCCTGCATGGATTGGGATTGAACCTCCACTAACCAGATGGACCATTTTCAGATAGTCAAAATTAGGCAAACGGTTTTCATCTCAGGTACTTAGCTGAGCTGAATCACAGGCAACTATCGAACACCTGAAGTTCACTTGAAGCAAAATAATTTTGATGAATATGTCAAAACATTTTGTTTGGCATTATTCCTTAATAATACTAATAACTGATAACGAATAGTTTCTGCAAAAGCTAGAAAGAGAGAGCAGCCTTTCAACTCTGTGTATCTTTAGGACATATCTTTGATAACTCCTTTCGTTTGGTATAGTCATAGTCCTAAAGGAAAATGTTTTGCTTTTCAAAGCATTTGAGCAACCCAAAGGTTTGACACTTTTCTTTCAGAATGGGTAAGAATATTACAAAGTTTGAACATGCGTATTTAAAGGCAAAACCATCTTTCAGTTCTCCAAGTGCTATCTTTGCAATATTTAAATTCATCTTTAAAAATAAAAGAATAATAGTTATACATTCATGCTACAATAGCTGTTGCGTTTTCCCCATTTCATACATAAATACAAAACAGTGATGCGTTTTGCACATGCAAATGCTGCTTAAGAGGAAAATCCTGCAAAGCATTTGGTAATGTTGAAAACAGGGGGATCTCAAACAGCAGAGCACTTCACACAGCCAGCGTCTGGACAGTATTAAAAAGCATTTCAGAAGGAGTTAAGTTTTATAATTTATACTTACTTGAAACAATGAGCTTAGTTCCACTTCCAAATATTTTAACATCATCATCCCACAGCCTGATAATGCTTAGCAATATCTTCTCTACTGCACTTTTCTTGCACAGACTACAGAAAAACTCTCTTTTTTTAAAAAAAGCTGGTGATAAATCTGGTCCAGTGCAACAGCTGAATTTTCAACATTGATTAAAGTGCCATTTTTAGAAATACCTTGATTTTGGTAGTGAGTAAAAAGATTCAGGTTTTTAAACCTAGCATTTTCTGTGAAGAAAGCAATGCTGTGCTTATTTTATAACTATGTTCAAATCATTTTAGCTCTTGGATTTCTCCAGCAAATATCTGTTGCCTCTGGCATGCTAGGTTTTCACAGAATCACAGAATCGTCGGTGTTGGAGGGTATGTCTAGAGATCATTTAGTCCAACCTCCCTGCTAAAGCAGGATTGCCTAGAGCACGTTACACAGGAACGCATCCAGTTGGGTTTTGAATGTCTCCAGAGAAGGAAACTCCACAACCTCCCTGGGCAGCCTGTGCCAGTGTTCTGTTACCCTCAGAGTAAAGAAGTTCTTCCTCTGGTAACCTCTTTTTTCTTTTACAAGAAGAAATCCAGCTACACTGTGATTCCCAAAGGAAATAAAGTTTATGAGTTATTTGTTGATCTAAATATACAGGTAAAAAAATTTTTCCCCATGTGTCCTATCTTGCAAATTACTTATCGAGTGAATGTGCCTTAACTAAAGTTTCATCAGACTCATATTTTGAAGCCCACATTTCACATGGAAAAATGTGTATTCTAAACAAAATTTACTGATCCCCATAACTAAGTTCATGCCTTTGCTAAGTGATTATGCTGTTGTATTTTTTTTTCAAAAGGAGCTGTCCCTATGCAGGTACAGTTCGCAAATTGCAGCGAAAAATATTTTTAGTCATGGATGACATTTTAAATTTTTCTGTAACTCCTCTGCTTTTTACAATTTGACTTAATTATAGTAACCTTGATAATATCACATATTTTCTGAACAACGTACTGTATACATTGCTGTATGCTATGTACTGAAAACAGTATTCCTCCTGTTGATTGCATAGCTCCGCCACAATTAAGAATAATACAAATGCAAAAGTAAACCAGTTACTTTCAATAGGTCAAGGAACTAGAAAGTTATTACATTCCAAGGAATTTTCCTTCTCAATCAGCTAAGACTGAACCACCTCTGCCAATAACAACATTTCTTACAAGCATTTCTTACTTGCTGTTATGAGAGTAAACTTTTAAGGAGTTCACTTTTCTTTCCCAGAACAGGAGTGAATCCATCCCAATATTTATTTTTATGTGTCCTCATTTTTCCATTCCCCTTTCCTTAGTAAGTATTCAGTAATTGTTCTAAAGGCAATCCCTCTGTTCACAAGGTCGATGTATTTTTGCCCACTCAACTGGGGCACCATACATGTTTCACAGAAAAAACATGACTTATCATGCAGAAATTAATTTTTCTACAGTCTTGCATTTTTAATTATCTGAGAACCTGAATGACTCTCTGAAAATCAAATCAATAGTAATGGTACTTACTCGAGACAATTAGCTTGGTTCCCGTGCCAAAGTATTTGATCCAGGTTCTCCACACTGTGTTTTGACTTTGCAATAAGCTAATGTGCTTACTTGTCATGCCACTGAAGAAAATCCCATTTTTTTTCCCAACCAGCCCTGGGAGACTGAGTAAAAGCCCTGCCCTTTGCTGCTGGGAGGGTGTTGGAAATTTCAGGCTTGCACCTGGGTATTTGATATCTAATGACCTTCGGAGCAAATCTCTTCCCTAAGGTGTTACAGGTTTGTTAGATAGCCACTTTGCTTAATGCCTAAGAATTATGTGAAGAACTGTCTTCAATTTCAGACACACAAATAGGTGCATATTGTTGTGCATGTTAAAACTCACATACCTTCGGCTGATGATCCTGCCCTTTCACAAAGGAGGACATTTCCTCTCACCTGGAATTAAGTGACATCAAGAGCTCCTAGCATGTAGTTCATTTTCAGTTGTCTTAATACAGTTCAGCAGAGGGGAGGGAGGGAAAGCCAGCATCATAAGCCTCAAGAAGACGTCCATGTGCTGCAGATTGCATTTTTTGCCTCCAGTACGTGGTCGTTGTCCACCCATCTCCTGGAACCACTCCAGGCTCTGCAACAATAGCTCACCAGCAGCTTTTCATGTACTTGCTGGTGGGCACCCATGTTTCATATAAAACAGCCCAAGATAACATCAGAGGAGTCACTGCTTCTGTTGATCAAACAACCTGCACGCTTAGTTTGAAGAGGTTTGAGTACTTCTGGGCTCTCTTGTGGCATACTGACTGCAAAACAACACTAAGATATGATTTTGGGCTAGAGTGAGGAACTATACTGAGGGTGAATGTCTTTCAGTTGAAGTAGGTGTAACAAAAGCAGTCATCTACGCTGAATGCTCCTGAGCGGGAACATCATAATTGCAAACACGAATCAATGGCAGGAGTGGTGTAGACAGAAAGCAGTGGCAACCAGTGCTTTTCCTGCCATGTCCTTAGACACACGGTGAAGAAGGCCACCACCATCTCACCTGCAGTTTCTGGGGCTGTTGGACTATGGTCAGAACAGTGAGTAGCTGAAATATGCATATACTGCATATTGCAGACAGCTTGTCTAACTCCCCTGTATGATCTGGGCTTGCAAGTATGAGGAGGACAAACCTGACCTGCAGCCATTCAGAGACCTAATACACATTTGAAATTGTTGTGTCACTTTTTCATTCCATCAGGCTACTATTCTTTAATGAGTTACACTTCAAAGTTGCTGAATTTGTTAGGCATGAGGGTCAGCATGCACCTTGAGGCAGAAGCTAGGAGGGTCGCATTGCTTAAATACAGAAAGATGGTCTTAAATATAGAAAGCTCTTTTTTTTGATATTAGGTTTAGTAGCTCCGTCTTCAACTTTTTGGGTAATTCATATACATCACTACTATTATGAACAGTAATGAAATACAGACATTGATAAACAAGAAGGAAGCTGAAAGGGGATGATGAAGCTCAAAGAACCCCCACAAAAATTTGCGCCTCCAGATCTCAGGAGGAGTAATTAGAAAATCTTCCTCCTCCAACAGTTACAAGCTTTTAAGTGAAAATAGCACTCCTTTTTTTTTTTTTTTACTTAAAATTTTACAAACTTTCCAACTGAAACTCTATTTTCGTTTTCTTTGTCAGGCCAAAAGTTTTGAAGCACTCCAGTACAACATGCTGACCTATTTCTAGGAGCAAAAATATGGAAATGTGTCCCTTTCCATCAAATAAATCCTTGCAACCAAGGCATGCTTGAGCAAAGAAGAGGAGAAGGTGGAATGCAGAGAATGGGTTAGGTATTGGGCTTACCATTCTCTTTGCACTTGCTTAAGTCAAAATCCCTAGCTTTTGGCAGCTAATGCTTTTAAGGCACCATGTCAGCACCAACCATGTCCTGCTTCTTCAGCGCCTGCGCCTGAGGCAGCTCATCCACTCCAAGGGAAGTGGTTTGGGGTCTTTCAGGTTCTTTTTGTTTGAGATGCTGAGGGATTTTTTGTCTAGGTGATCTCTGACTTTCTACCATGGTGATTACTCCAGTATGCACAATAGTAGGTAGCAGTGTCATCTGGACTGATGTTGTTTATTTTAAGAATATGCAGTTTCTGGCTAGAAACTTTGTCAACTATGTACCTGTGTGCTTGGAAGCCATCATCTACTACTTTTGTCTCTGGAAAAAAGAGTATCCTCTTTGGACTATTATTTGCCTTCTGTTGATACCAGTGTATGATGGTTCCAACAAAATCTTGAGAGACATCTTTAAAGTGACATTCCAGATGTACGCTTCCTTTAGACTTAGTGATGGATATAGGGCTCTGCATGGGAATTTCTTGTGCAAGTCCATCTAGGAAAAAAAAATAAAGAAAATAGGAGAAATTATGTCATTAGCTGGAATTCAAGGATTTGGAAAGGTGCTTGCTAGCGCAACCATGGGTGCCTGTGAAGAAAGGTAAGAAAATAAGGAAGGACTTACAGAACTGAGCGGCTGTGGCCATGAGCACTGGCAGCAGCAACATGTTTGCTTGTCACACTCTGCTATTTTTGAGTCTCAGTGAAGAAGGAAACTGACTCTGGTGCCACATGGGAGGAGGAGGGGACTCCCCATGGGTAGCAGCTGGGGACACTGTACATCTAGGCTGAGCAACGTGTCCCCTGAGCTCCTGCATGGAGCAATGGAGATGGGGAAGCAAATGGAAAGGGAATGGAAGAAGGACACTTTCCCCTGCATGTGGTTTTGCTCTATGGACAGACCATGGGCAGCAGGCAGACCAGGGGCAGCTGTTGTGAAGCTCAGGAAGTGCTGATTCCCTGGGAGATATCTGGAGTGACAGAGGTGGAATGATAGGGATGGTGGAACCACTGGAGGTGGGTATTTTAATGGTGCACATCAATCGTACTGTCATAAAATGAGCACAGTGATGCCACATGCTCCATCAAGGATAACATCCGCTTCAGGAAACTTTCTGACACCATGGCAGGACCACAAGGAAATGGTATCTTGAAAAAACGTCAACACTGACTGCAGCACTGCAAGTACCATAGTGATGGGTGCTGAAAACCACTGCGTGTGGAAGACAGAAAAGAGCAAAAATAAGCATGATTCACTGAATTAAGAGGAAACTCTTTGGAAAACTGCTATGAGATCCTATGAATAGAGACAGCAAGTGACATTACTGCCTTCTGGCTGGGAGTTGTGTGTCACACCACTGATTAGCCCTGAAGATACCAACAGGATTCACTGAGATCAGTGAGAATTTAACTGCATAAACTTCACTTTGTGTTTGAGACTTTTGAGACCTGAGGTGACTGGTGTTTAGTGTTTATATGCACCTAGCTCGATCTTCTTTCTGAAGTCCCAGAGCTCATCTTCGGGAGGAGATGAGCATTTCAGGTATCTAATTACACCCCTCATCAGGAAAAGAAAAGCTGATGAGTAGGCACATACTGGGCTAAAGGAACAAGCAAAAAAAATTATTTCCTGCAGGCTCCTCTGTGAAATATTTTCTGTACTCAAGGCCACTCCCTGCAAATTTGTAATAAGTCCATCAAACTTGAGAATTTCAGCAAATCTCCTTCCTTCCAAAAGCCCCCAGTTTATCCTATTTACCCTAACATGAAATGAAGGAAGTTGATTATAAGCAGCACATCACTGATTGGTAGATAAGAGACTGTAAATCTCGGATTTAAATTGGTCCATGAGGGATTTTGCTGTTTCCAAATAAGGTACACAATATTTCCAGGTACTTACCGTTGCTGACACGAACCGCAAAGAAGACTATAGTGGGAAACTTTTTCTTAGAAGTGTTAGGCAGTGGCAAGCATGCAATTTCCACTACTGAGGTACTTTCTTCAGTATGTTGTCTTTCTTTCACTGCCTTCTCTTTCCTAGGGGAAAATAGTGGCTGGGCCAGAAAGTCAATTCAATGTTCACTTCCCTCAAGGGCCACCAGACTTCTGCCATGGCTATGCAAACAGCACCAAAGGAGCAGTTGATTTGCCAGTACTTATGTGCTAATTCTTAAGTCAGTGAAGACTTTCTTTGTCCTTAAAATAGAAGACATGTCGACAGCTGCTCTATCGCTCCCCCTTCTCAGCTAGACAGGGGAATCAAAAATAAAACAAAGGGCTCATGGGTTCATCCACTAATAGGGAATGTGAGCTGGGATTAGACTGTCGTGAGACAGTATTACCATACTGATGATGTGTAAGGACAGGGAGAACACTCAAAATTACCATCCTGGGCAAAGCATGCTCAACTTGGGGAAATTAATTAAATTTATTAACAATCAAATTGGAGAAGAGCAATGACAAATTAAAAAAAAACAACACCAAAATCTTAAAAATAACCCCTGCCCCCCTTCTTCCCAGGCTTAACTTTGCACCTGATTTATCAAGCTCCTCCCATCAAGCAGTGCAGGGGGATGGGGAATGGGGGTTGCAGTTAGTTCATTGGATGTTTCTACCGCTCCTTCTTTCTCAGAGGGAGGACTCCTCACTCTACTCTTCCCCTGCTCCACTGTGGGGTCCCTCTCACGGTAGACCATTCCTTCACAAACTTTCACCAACGTGAATCCTTCTTTCAATAGATAGTTCTTGACAAACTGCCCCAATGTGAGGCTCATCCATGGGGTGCAGTCCTTCCGCAGTAAACTGCTCCAATGTGAGTCGCCCATGGAATCACAAGACCTTCCAGCAAACCTGCTGTAGTGTGGGCTCCTCTCCCCACAGACTACAGGTCCTGCCAGGAGCCTGCTCCAGTGTAGGCTTCGAATGGGGTCACAGCCTCCTTCAAGGCATCCACCTGCTCCAGTGCAGGTTCCTCCATGGGCCATAGGTGGACATCTACACCCCTGGCACCTCCATGGACTGCAAGGGAATGGCCTGCAAGGGAGTGGCCTGCCTCAACCATGGTCTTCACCATGGCTCAGGGGAATC
>NW_009734725.1:0-245 GCF_000703405.1 Apaloderma vittatum | reverse complement strand
ATGTCGCTGACAGAGATGTTGAACAGCGCTGAACCCAGAACAGACTCCTGAGGAATACCACTTGTCACTGGTCTCCATGTGGACGTCGAGCCATTGACCACAACTCTTTGAGTGCGACCATCCAGCCAGTTCTTTATCCACCGAGTGGTCCATCTGTCAAAGAGGTGTCTCTCCATTTTAGAGAAAAGGATGTAATGTAGGAACGTGCCAAACGCCTTGCACACGGCAAGGAAAATTTAATACGT
>NW_009734724.1:1485-2074 GCF_000703405.1 Apaloderma vittatum | reverse complement strand
AGGATGGGACAACTTATCCTCATCGCTGCCATGCAGTGGACGTTGTTTTTCTGGATTTCAGTAAAGCATTTGACACTGTCTCCCACAGCATCCTGCAGCAGGCTGAAAGGCACTGACTCAGCTCTTGAGAGAAGCTAAGACAAAGTTTATTAGCAAGAAGTAGTATTTGTATGGGTTACAAACAGGAGATCAGACTATGCAGCCAGGATTGTTATTTGCTCATGTCACTCAGTCACTCTGTTATCACACAGGGAGAATAGACTTTCCCAGGTCTGTTTTGATCATACTCTCCCATTCACTCCCATGCACATCTTGTGTACAAGGAGCATCTCATCTGTCCATTCTCACGAGCAAACTCCCAACATGAGCTATACTTGGCTGGTCATGGTCCCTTTTGATGATTAGCAAGCAAGAGTTCTGTACTTGTTTAGAAAAGAGGTCAAGGACAAAAGTCTTAATTCTGCAATGCAATGCTGCCAGCACAGCCAGCTGTAAAATGCAAGGTATCCACAGCATCCTTCTAGTTAAACTGAGGAAGTGTGGTTCGCCTGATTGGGTAGTGAGGTGGCTTGTGAACTGGGTGAAGGAA
>NW_009734724.1:1178-1436 GCF_000703405.1 Apaloderma vittatum | reverse complement strand
GAAAGAGTCTAGCTGGAGGCCTGTATCTAGAGGACTCCCTCAGGTGTCAGTACTGGGGCCAGTATTATGCAATATATTCCTCAGAGACTTGGATGATGGAACAGAGTGCACTGTCAGCAAGTTTGCTCATGACACAGAACTGGGAGGAGTGGCTGACACACAGAAGGCTGTGATGCCATTCAGCGAGACCTAGACAGGTTAGAGGGATGGGAGAGGAGAAATCTTATGAAATTCAACAAGAGCAAGTGTGGGGTCTTG
>NW_009734724.1:627-1064 GCF_000703405.1 Apaloderma vittatum | reverse complement strand
CCCGTGAGGCGAGGAAGGCCAATGGCATCCTGGGATGTGTTAGAAGGGGTGTGGCTAGTAGATCAAGAGAGGTTCTCCTCCCCTTCTGCTCTGACCTGGTGAGGCCACATCTGGAATATTGCGTACAGTTCTGGGCCCCTCAGTTCAAGAAGGACAGAAAACTGCTTGAGATAGACCAGCGCAGAGCCACAAAGCAATTAAGGGAGTAGAATATCTCCCTTACGATGAAAGGCTGAAGGAGCTGGGTTTCTTTAGCTTGGAGAAGAGGAGACTGAGAGGTGACCTCATTAATGTTTATAAATGTGTAAAGGGCGAGTCTCAGGAGGACAGAGCCAGGCTTTTCTCAGGGATGTCCAAAGAAAGGTCAAGGGGCAACAGATGCAAGCTGGAGCATAGGAGGTTCAACAACAACGTTGGGAAAAACAGGCTGCCCAGAG
>NW_009734724.1:0-366 GCF_000703405.1 Apaloderma vittatum | reverse complement strand
TGGACCATCCAGTCTTCTGTAGGTACAATACTGCACTATCACCCTGATGGTGAATAGAGCGTAGAGGATCTTCACTTGCATTGTTCGCATGTAGGTTCAACCTAGACGGTATCTGCGTTACGCTGTTTAGGAAGTATCCTGAAACAAAAAGTTTACATGAGGAAGGACAGGGCAATATAGAAGCACTGAATCGTTCACGTTGGAAAAGACCCTTGGGATCTTCGAGTCCAACCATCAACCCTACTCTACAAAGTTCACCCCTAAACCACAGCCCCCAACATCACATCTAAACGACCTTTAAACACATGCAGGGATGGTGGAGTCAACCCCCTGCCTGGGCAGCCTATTCCAATGTCTGACTACTCT
>NW_009734723.1:70219-76920 GCF_000703405.1 Apaloderma vittatum | reverse complement strand
AAAATCCGGCTGAGCCAACCCAATACATCCCTTCATCATCTGACTGGCCTGTGTCCACACCATTCTGGTACTGAGGAGTCCAGAACCAGATACACTATTTCAGGTGTGACCTTAACAATGCTTGGATAACACTTAATGCAACAGAATTCATCTCCAAGATAAAGGCTCCTAAATTGTATGGTAGTCCAATAAAAGAGTAAGTTTGGTATATACCCACTGCACTGCCAATGTATTTGATCTACTTAGGCAGAGGAATCAATTTTAGAACTTCAAAATTATAGCACTTCTGCTGTATAAACTCATTTCAGCCATACATCATGTCCCCATGTGTTGCCTGGTCTAGTCAAGAGGTGGCGTCCCTGCCCATGACAGGGAGGTTGGACTAGATGATCTCTAAGGTCCCTTCCAGCCTAGGCCATTCTATAATTCTATGATACTCACGACGTCATAACGCTACAGTGTTGCAACCACGTTATTTCATCATTTGGGCAGTCTCAGTATCAACCATCATACCACGATAGTGTCAGTGACACACAAGGAAATGCACATCATCATCACCACCTGAAGGATGATCATCATCTGAAGGATGATGATATGTATTTCATGATGGCTATTTTTCTTCCATTTTTTGCTTTTTTCTTTACAGTGTCATTTTTATATCAGTAAGAGTAAGCAGACTCTTTAATGAGAGGCATTGGTTTTGGCAAAGGTACACTTCCATCAAAGAATTCTTCAGCATAGTGTTTTGGACATCTTTGAAGGAGCTCACACAAATGAATGGATTCCTGAAACTAATCTTCCTTCTATTTCACTGGGAAATTTCTATTGAATTACAAATTCATTATGAAACACACAGAAGTATTTATTTTCCCATTTCTAAGGCTATCTTTAACTGTAAAAGAAATTTTGTGTTACTTTTTGTAGGTTTCCTCTCCACGTCCATTACAAATTCAAACATTTATCTTAATCCCTCTTTCTCTTCCCCTCCATTAATATATCTTAGCATAACAAACCTATAATATACACTTGTGTATGTGAATTTTCTAGAACATTATATATTGCAGCCAGTAGCTTAATTAATGTCAGTGCAGCCATGATAACTCACATAACTAAGAATCTGGTCCTCTTTTCCCAGACATGCTTTTGTTCATTCAGCACTGCTTTTGAACGTGCTAGGATTGAATTCCCTGAAAACGGCCAAATTTAGAACAGGCACAGCACACGAGCAATGAGCAAGCTTTCTTGTTTGTCCTTGCTTGCTCTCTCCTTCACAATATCCTTGACCCAAAATAACCACTCTTAGGCAAGAGATTGTAAAATAGTCTCAATGCTCATTCAGCTTTCCTTTTATTGTTGTCTGCAAGCTAATTAAAGCACATAAAATTTTACCTATACAGCAGAAATTGAATTGATCCAGTTTTAAATTGATAATAAATGTGTAGCAGAGACAACTAAACAGAAATTTGTTTAAGAAATCTTTGCAAAACAGTTTTCTTTACTAATTTATTCTGATGTATTTCGTTACACACTCTATTCATACTCAGTCATACTCACATTGAAATTCTAATTTGAATTAAGATTCTATGGGTTGTCTTCCAGTCATCTGTAAAAACTTAAAGACAACCACTAATAGACTGAAGTAGTTGGTTTCCATGCTACACCTTAATTGATTTTTGTGTATATTATCCATCCACATGAGAAGCATGGGGAATAACTATTAAAGGATTTTTTTTTGGTGGTGGTGGTGATGATGAGATCATTAAAAGAGAGATAAAACAGCAGCCATATACAAGTGCAAGATACACAGCCCAAAGAAATTAACATATCATCACTTTTTCAAACTACTTAAAGGTGTTTGCTAATATGGTAGCAATCTGCTGTGAAGTCAAGCTGTAAATAGATTCTTTTGTGTTAGATTTGCATGCACGAGATTTTAATCAGTTCAGAGGCTCAGACATTCATGTTCTCCAGAATTATAACAAAAAAGCTCTCTGACATCTCTATAAATTGAAATACTGTGAAAGAATTGTAGAGAGCACTTTGTCTCATTTTTTATGTATAGAATATTACCTATCACATGTAAAAGATCAAAAAATAAAAAGGAAAGCTTAAGAACTTGCTTAATTATACACTAGCGCGCAAACTATGTGGTCATTGTTTTGTTACATTCCACTTACACATAGCTAAAATTCAGCAGCTTGGGAGTTGTGATCTACCTCTAATTATGTGGATTACCAAGTGCACATTTTCTGTCACAACGTTCCTGTTCAGCATTCATCAGGTATATGAATACTTCTGTAGACTCATAGTTATTGTGAAAAAGAGGGAACAGAATAGGGATTTCAAAGCTTGTTTCCTTGACCACCCTTCATTTTTAGGAAAAGACACTTATGCCATTTATCATTGGATTATAAGCAAATCTTGTAGTGAGAACAATTTCTGTACCCCAGATGCCAAATTATAGACTCGGATACATGGCATGCATCACTGAGAAGCTTAAACAATCAACTTCTATGCTGCTGTTTTTAATACATGCAAATATTAAACAGGCAACTGAAGTTAAGTCCAGCTCTGACCCTCTTAACATGTTGAATTTCTAGTCTTATTTTGTCTATGAACAAATCATTTGTATGGCTATTATAACTGATCCTTCCTTTGAGGTCCATGCTTACCACATATGTGCAACTATTTTTTAGCACCCTCTTCAGTATATTTTTCATTCTTATTCATAAGTTTTACTTCAGAAGTCCATTCACTCTTACTTCAGAAGAACAGCAAAAATCAGCTTGCTTATGAATTCATGGTGATTGCTATGGCTTTTACTTCTTTTTTTTTTTTTTTAGAATTGGATGGGCAATTTTGGTAAGCTACCTAGAGAAAACCCTTGTTTTAAGAAACCTAATACCTAAGGCAAAAAGTAGTATTAAAAGATGCAGAAGGGATGTATAAAAAAAAGTGCCTTGGAATGTGCTACTTAATGCCCAGATGATCTACAACCCTTCATCCAAATTTCCATAAGATTACACTGCTATGGGATCCCTTTTGTGATTCCATGTAATTTCTCAGTGATATTTCAAATCATGCTAATTAAAGAAATTACTATAAATGTAGGTACTTTATTTTTTCCCATAACTGAATATACGGCAGGCAGACATCCCTGCCTCTCTGGAGCTATGTACTTGGACATTTAATACCAAGTCACCTCTGTGCTGCAGGAAATGACAACATTACTGTGTAACTAAATTTATGATGGAATTCAAAAAGACCCTTACAAGATGAAAAAGTCATACTCACTCTCTGACAGTGGAAGTATTACCTTCTCTTTGCTTGTAGTAAAGGAAGTGAAGAAGGAAAAAGCTGGCACATTCCCTAAGGCACTCACACAGGTAAACTCTCACCTGTCTGTCACCTCACCTGTGTTAAATCCACGTTACATCTTAAGACAGGGCTGTTTTGATAAATGTGATGTAAACAATCATGTAATCCAGACAAAGACTTAAGAGCCAGTTTGCAGCAGGACATGTTTGAAGTGGGTGGACAGGTATGTGTCTCAGTCCTTGTTCAGTGACCTTGCTGTGAAAACACGGGGGTTCTGCCATAGCAGAAGATTAAGCATTCAAGGCAAGATAAAACTACCTTATCCTTAAACAAATGTCCCTTTCAAAAGCTTAATACAAAGCAGGTCTAGAAAGTCTGCAGCTATAATGATTTCATGTTTTGCTGATCCCAGCCTTTTCTACTGAAAGACTTTTTAGTGGTCTCTAGTGGAAAGTTGAGATCAGCATTTAAATGCAAGTCTATCTTTTTAACATAAGTCCTCAGCAGCCCAGTAGCTCTCAGTGATACTGAGAATTTATAAATAGTTATGCATGGACATTTATATATATATGAAAAGCATATCACACATCTTTATGGCTGACGATTCTGCATTCAGACTATTTTCTTGCAGTAGAATTGTAATTTCATTTGTTTTTTTAATGAAGATGCAAACCCACTGCCTAACAAGACCATTTTTCTTGTCTGAAACACCTCTTCTTGCAGATAGTTAGGAAATATTTACAGAAATTTCCCATCTTCTAATTTCTATACCTAACAAATATGTCTTCCTCTCCTGGGTAGGAGGGATGCTACACATGTGGGGAGTACAAGGCAAATACCCTATGTTCTTTTTAACTCTGTATAAGCAAACCTTACCACCTATTTTAACATGATAGATATTTTTTACTGTAAACTAAAATCCTCATGAAAGAAAAGCACAAATATGAAACCTATCAGTTTAGATTGTGCAAATTGTATCTCCTATAGCTGTTATTTTCTTCCTTTTCCCTTCCGCAGAAACTCCAGACAGTAAACTCTCCTAGGCAAAAGGCTAACAAAATCCTCTTCCTTGTGCATCCTGCTGGTTATATCATCTAATACTAAAGAAATTTTCTTTTTTGTTGGGAGACCTTCTGGAGAAGCTGATCAGTTTGAAAGGTTTCATGCTCTAAGGTTAAAAGGGCCACTAGCTTGTTCATTGAGCTCCTTCCCTTAACTTTGCCATCCAGAGAAACCTAGCTAAATCAATCTCAGCTTCTCTAGGCACAGACAGGCAGGCTCACTTGGTGCTTCTGTATCTGCATATTGCAATTTTATTTCCCACTGTGTAAGTGAAGCAATACATGACTTTATCAAACCTCGTCAAGTAATGAATGTGAAGATCAGGATCCCCAGGCAGGGGTCCCACATCGAAAAGTCTTGACTCCTCCATGCGTCCATTAGAAACAGCGTATACTGCAATTGCAACACATGGAAATTTTTCATGGCCTGTTCTTTAGCCCATGCTTCACTTGATCCTCCTTTCTCATTTATTGCCTGCTGTATCTGCCAAAGTTCTGGAAGATTCAGTTCAGAGTTGGCAGTTAAAACCTCCCTGAGCCTCTTAGTTCTTTCATTTAACCTCTCAGCTTTGATTTTTGTCACATGTAAAAATGGGGGAAATAATCTTTAGTATCTGCCAGGAAAGAAGTCAATATTTATCATTGATAACCAGAATGTACAATCCAAGACATCGCAGTTGGGCCTTCATCTTGCTTCCCTCAAAATCAATGCAAAGTTCTCAGAGACTCAAGGAGGACAGCATGTAGCTTTTGCTTCTTTATGAACCTGGAAATTCTGTGATACCTGAGATATTAAAGTCCTAGTAGTCATTGGATTTTAAACAGACTTTCAGTAACAGTCATAACTTATCACCACTGCTGTCTCAGAAAAGAAGAGGAAAATTAATCCAGTTTTGGTTTTATCAGAGAGGTAAACTTCTTTTTTGTTTTTTTTTAAGGAAAAAAAAAAGCACCGTGGGAGTTGTACCTTACTGCATACCTAAAAGCTATTCCTGTTCACACAGCGATCACTGAAAGTTAACTGGCTTCAATGCAATAAAGATAAGACTTTTATTAAACCTTGTGTTATCCCACAAATTAAATGATTGGAAGGATTTCAGCCTAGTGTAATACCAGTCTGATCAAATTTGGAATCACAGCAGAATTCTTTTTTCCAAATCAGTGGATATATTTACTTATCATTGCTCACCATAAGCTACTTTTTTTTCTTTTTTTTTTTTTTTTACAAACAACGACAACAATAACAGCAACAAAACCAGCTTTTTCACCCCAGGAGTTTCTAGTCTGGAAATATGACAGGGACAGAAAAAGAAGGCAATACTGTACAACAGCAGTGGAGAAAACACTACTTAGTTGTAACGGTTCCTGTTTTGACTTCATTTTAAAAGTTGCATAATTATTTTTCTCAGGGACTTTATGCTACTTTAGAAAAGTGTCTCACTTCAGGAAGAATTCAACCAGAAAAGAAAAAAGGCATGTAGAGGTCAATAATGGAGGCATTTCTAGGAACTAGCCGTTAGGATTGAGTGGTGTGACTTATGGGATAGAGTATCATGTCACCTCTAAAAAAGCAGTTAGACCCTCTGTCTTTTCAGCCAGGATATGAATGTAAAATGTTTGCTGGATAAAATCAAGCATGCTTATGTAGATATGATCTTAGATAAACTGAAGAACCACATCATGTTACAGAGCTTATAAAGTTCCTGAACTTGCCTCATTTCACTGTATCACATTCAGAAGAAAAGTGAGGACACCAAATACACGAAAGGAATAAAACGACTCTTTTTCCTTTGGGCTGAGAGTACCACCCCTCAGCTAGCTCCACAGCTGAAGTCTTGGCTTTTTTCAGGGGACTCCAAGCAGACACAGAGGTGAGACGAAGCTGAATTCTCTGCTCTAGTACCAAAATGGAATAATGAATTCCAGGCCTTATTCTCTCTGAGATGATAATATTAACAATATACTTCTCATGGCTACATATTCTCAGCATCTGAAGGCATGCTGTGCAATTCAAGATGCTTTACTGATTAAAAAAAAAAGAATCCAAACTGAAGGAATGCTTCTTTCACAAACATACATATTTTTGCTTTTATTTTACAGTGACAATATAAAGGCAGTCAAATTCATTGACTCCACGGACAGGTAAAAGAAGTTTTCAAATCTCTGATTAAATCAAACTTCTTTCAATATGAAAAGACCAGAGCTTTTTCCTGAAAATATCTTCAGCTTCAAAATGATTGATGTCCCTGCTGAATGGTAAGACAGGAGGGCAATCTGCAAGCAGTTATGTCGGAAGGGAAGGGAAGGGAAGGGAAGGGAAGG
>NW_009734723.1:53466-70163 GCF_000703405.1 Apaloderma vittatum | reverse complement strand
AAGGAAAGGAAAGGAAAGGAAAGGAAAGGAAAGGAAAGGAAAGGAAAGGAAAGGAAAGGAAAGGGAAGGAAAGGAAAGGAAAGGAAAGGAAAGGAAAGGAAAGGAAAGGAAAGGAAAGGAAAGGAAAGGAAAGGAAAGGAAAGGAAAGGAAAGGAAAGGAGAGGAGATATATGGTGTATTTCTATATCAATATACAGGTGTGCTTATGCACAAAAATTATTTTTTTAATCAGGATTTCAATAAACATTATCATTTTGGAAGCAGCTATGAGTAAACAGGAATATTCACTAATAAGTGTTGCTACTACTGGTATCTTTATAACATAAGATAGGGAAACAGAAATAGGAGATACCTCCAGAAAAGAAACAGCACTCCACAAAAAAATACAATTAGATTAGAAAAAAACCCTCAGCATCTGAAATTGAATAATACTTTCCTCTTTCAAACCCACAAAAGTATATACAGAAAATAGATCATTATCTGATTGCTATTCACTATTTTTCATTCATTCAAGCCTCCTACCAAGTTAATGCACCCAGATTGCATGCACAAAAACTCTGATTTTTAACAGTGAATATCGCAATTAGACAATTAGTCAATACACGCAGAATGATCGACCAAAGCATATTAAGTATATTAGCTTTAATTCTTCAGGTGTGACCACTTCCTCACACAACTTTTCAACACATCGTATCCTACCATCAGTCATACTTGGTTTACCCTGTAAACAAGCGTCCCTTTTGGGCCTGGTCCGCAGCTGAGTTATCATCCACATACTTTGAATTCGGGATATCCATGGTTAGTCCCAGGAGTTTATCATCCCCTGGGATTTATAATCCCTGGGGTTTATCATTCCTCTGGGTTTATAATACCAAAATATCTGTGGAAGTGGGATACTGGAAAGGCTCAGCATAGCAGGCAGAAAACTACAATAATATATGTAGCCCTTTTTTTCTCAGTATGTAGTGTGCCCTCTCACACTGTTGTTGAACCATACAAAATGAAAAGTTCATCCAACTTCGTAAACTAAATAGAAACAAGGTACATTCCGGATGTTTAGCAGCAAATCCTTGCCAGTTTTAAGGCAACTACTATTGTCATAGACAACACTGTGACACAGTTCAGGGGTAACCTTGGGATGGGGACAGTTTGCAGATTGCAGGACAGTGGACATCTTGATTTTAAGAAAGAGTCTAGCTGCATGGATGTGAGCTGTGACATACTACTTGTCATCAGAGCTAAAGAAGAGGCTTTAGTTGTTTTATTTATTTTTATTTTTATTATTTTTAGTTTATTGCTCTCTACAACTACCTGAAAGGAGGTTGTAGCGAGATGAGGATCGGTCACTTCTCCAGTCATAGATCATAGAATCATAGAACAATTCAGGTTGGAAAAGCCCCTTGGGATCATTGAGTCCAACCATTAACCCTACACTACAAGTTCACCCCTAAACCATATCACCCAACACCACATCTAAGCAACACTTAAACACATCCAGGGATGGTGACTCAACCACCTCCCTAGGCAGTCTATTCCAGTGTCTGATTACTCTTTCCATGAAGAATTTCTTCCTAATATCCAGCCTAAACTTGCCCTGTTGCAACTTGCAACCATTCCCCCTGGTTCTGTCCCTAATTACCTCTGAGAAGAGACCAGCACCAACCTCTCTACAATGTCCTTTCAAGTAACTGTAGAGCATGATGAGATCCCCCCTCAGCCTCTTCTTTGCCAGACTTAACAGATCCAGCTCCCTCAATCGCTCCTCATAAGGTCTGTTCTCCAGGCCCTTCACCAGCTTTGTTGCCCTCTTCTGCACTCGCTCCAACACCTCGATATCTCTCTTATACTGAGGTGACCAAAACTGAACACAATACTCAAGGTGCGGCCTCACCAGTGCTGAGTACAGAGGGACAATCACCTCCCTATTTCTGTTGGTAAGTGACAAGGGATAAGAGAAGAGGAAAGGGTCTCAGGTTGCACCAGGGGAGGTTTAGATTGGATACTAGGAAAAAAATGTCTTCATCCAAATGTGTTATCAAGCACTGGAACAGGCTGCCCAGGGAAGTGGTGAGTCATCGTCCCTGGAAATATTTAAAAGGTGTGTAGATGTGGCACTTAAGGACATGGTTTAGTGGTGAACTTGGCAGTGTTAGGTTTATGGCTGGACTTGATGAACTTTTCCACCCTAAATGATTTTCTGAATCTATGATTCTATTTACCAGTCTTGAAACAGACATTGAGCAATGATTTGCATCCTGTGTGGCTCTTTAAAATTACAGGTGCATGTAAATGTAGGCACATCTACTCAAGTCATACCTTAAATCCTTACTGTGTCAGTCAAAATGATACTGTCCCTTGTCCAAAGGGAAGGGGCAATCAACGAATACAATTTTATTGTAGAAATATTCCAAAATTGCCACAATTCATAGGGGAAAGGAGAAGAAAAAACTCTCAAACCCGTTAGCACATATCTTAATCAGAAAATCAACAAAGTCCTGTCTTCTCAGTAAAGTGTATATATGAGTGCCTCAGATTCTTGACATATACATTTCCAGATTGTTGCTTGCAAAACATCAGTGTCTCACAAAACCTCTCCTAAACATATCATCTCATAGCTTGAAACTCTGTTTTCTGTAACAATAGCAAGTTCTTAAATAAGGCTGGTGTACACATTTGTTAGGGCTCCCAATTTTCATGTGTCTTTTACTATAAAACAGTAGATTTAAATCTGTAATATTTTGTTTCTGTGGCTCTACAGTTCTTACATGGGAATCATGTATATGAAGACACATGTATATATGTAATGGTGTTCACGTGAAATTAATTAGAGTGACTATATTATTGTTGGCCATATTTTCTCTCTGCACCCATGATCCATCATATTCAAAGCCATAGTAACATGGTAAAGTGCAGAGAGTTATCACTCAGATACACATAATTTTATTTCTTCTATGCACAGCAAACACAAATAACATTCTTTAAAATAAATGTGAAATACTTGCATAAAGAATGAAAAATGCCTAAATTGATCAAACTTATCTGCACTGTGAGTGCATGCCACACCATGTTCTAGGGATTTGTTCTCAGCATGTCTGCAACCTCTCTCTTATGTAGTCTGAGATGTCTACCTTACATTTATCCTAAAAATATTTTGCGATGGGGGAGGGAATTAACTTCCATTATTTTTCTTTCTTTTTCTTTACCTAACAATTTCCTGATATAAAATGCCTGAACAGCACAATGAAGAGAACTCTAAAACTCCTGTGCCCCCAGGGAGTTGTTCAGTCACTAGGATATACAACTAAGCACCTTCGTGTTTGCTGTCCTAAATCCATGAATCTTGAATCCCTGGGTACACAAGTGGCCCAGTTTCAGTAGAATAAGAACATTTTAGAAGACTTTTTTTTTTTTTTCAGGTTAATTCTTTCCCTCTGTTACTTGTTCAACATAAAGATTGATATACCATAGGCATTTCACCCTTCTTCACTTTTTTTTTCTTTGATTACTAGAGAGATGTCAGAGAGTGCCAACTGTTTCAGTGCTAAAGCACTGACTCACAAGATTGAAATTCAAGTCCTTGCTCTGAAACAGACTTCCACATGTTACCCTGAGCAAGCCATAGAAGCAGTGTGTGCCTCAGCTCTTAACTCTAAAATGGAAAACAGCAAAAATCTTTAAAACCATGCTACATAATATAGTACAGTATATGACATAGTACATTACAGAGTATGAAAGGCAATCATGTCCTATGGCAACAGTAGCTATATTCACACTGTAAATATAAATTAAGGCTAGTTAATCCCAGAAAGAGGGACATATTTTTCACAGAAGTGTCACAGATTCCGATCAGCTCTAATACCAATTGACTATAAGTCACTTGTGATCCTTCTATTGGAATCAGTCTGCTTTAGGCTAAGCTCTTTCACAACCTTATGATATTTGGGCTTCCAGTACTGAAGGTATTTCAATTAATTTTAAAAGATCACTGAGATTTTTTTGACAATAAATAATTCTATCAGCATCTGTAAAACCCTTTGTTTCCAACTCTTTATTTTTTGGCATGAAATACCTGCCAATCACCCTTCTCCGTATTGAATGAAATATAGACTGGAAAGTAAAATGGAATAGAAAAAAAGGAAATGGTGATGCCAATGAGACTTGCAAAAATGTAGCATTGATAAAAACTCCTGGGATAAAAAGCCAGTGTGAAAGATGTCAAAAAAAGGAAAAAAGACTGTTGCTACCTGGAGTGGAAGTTGGATAGTACTTGAGTAGCTGCTAATCAAATATTCACTGTTAAGCAAAAGAAAAAAACTCACTGTAAAAAGCAAACTGAAGGCACATGGGAGAGAGATAGTGATTGTGTTTGAAATAGGAACAAGAGTCAAAGGAGAACACAGTACATGCTAAAAGTCTCAGGGATTTGCTGCATGACACATGGATGTGTGGTGAGTGAGATATTCTTTAATGCTCAACTCCACTAGTTTTCACTGACTTCAACAAAACTTCACATCATACCATGTCTCAGCCTGTCATAAGATCCTTAGTTGCAACTCCCATTATTTTTTGCCCTCTCTCAACCCAGCAAACCCATTCAAAGTTTTGTAGCTGTCTTGCCTTTTTGTCCATAGGTTCTTCCTCACACAATCACAACAGTTATAATTCACTGTAAAGCTTCAAGTTCACCAGTGCATTACAGAGTACAGTTTGAGCCCCACTAAGGCATCTAATCTTTTTCAATCCAGCCCTGTTTCATATAGGTAGAATAATACCTTGAGCTTTTCGAGCCAAGTCGTTCAGTGTAGCTAAGCAGCATTAGTTTTGAGGGCACAGACGGCATTATTGTGTCAGGAAGCAACTTATGTTATAGAAAAATGTCACCATTCACTGTGTCACTAGGTCACAAGAGCTCCTCTTTCTGAAAAGCCCAGTGAATTTAGCTGTATTACTTAATTCCTTCCCATACTTCTCCCTCTCCATGTTCATCACCAACGAGTCCAGAGAGGTCTCAGTGCTGCCCTGCAGCAGAAACACTCTCCTGCTCTTTGTTCACCTGCTATAAAAGGAGTTGAAAATGTACAAGCCAGTCCCTGGAGACTGCCAGGGCTAGTGGGACACTCAGCACTAGGGTGCCAGCCCAGCAGGACACCTGGGTCCAAGTTCATCTCATCAGTGTTAGCTGCAGAGGACACTGCTGGCAAGGAAGAGTATGCCAGTGTGTCAGGTTAGTCTGCGATGCTCCCTACCAAGTGGACACCCTCTTTGTGGAATACAAGAGATATATATGGACAAGAATCATTTCGCAATGCATGTGGTTTTATGTGTAATTATTTATGAAATATTTTCATTTCTAGAGAAAGAAAAGATACATTCAGCTGGCCCCAAAATGCATTCTGATCTCACATTGCTCTAAAACTTACTCATAGAATCATAGAATCATAGAATGGAAGAAACCTTAAAGATCATCGAGTTCCAACCCACTCACCATGGGCAGGGACACCTTCCACAAGAATAGGTTGCTTAAAATCCCATCCAACCTGACCTTGAACACTTCCAGAGAGGGACCATGCACAACTTCTCTGAGCAACCTGTTTCAGTTCCTCACTACCCTCATAGTAAAGAATTCCTTCCTAACAGCTAATCATGACAAAGGGCAAGATTAAAGATCTAAGTAAGTATTCATACAGCTTGATAGCAAAAATATATTAAAATCACAGAATAAGATTTATGTTTTTATTTTATATGTGAATTTGTATGGGAATAATGGTATAATTACTTATACTCAAGATAAAATTCAGTGTTGGCAATTTTGTTCTTTAACTGTATATTTTTAAAAGCCTTTACAAAACCATCACCACAAGCTTCTCTTCTCACATGGCCTAATTCCTCTTACAGCTCTGAGTATTGCCATCTCAGGAGCTAGAAGGTTGAGAGACATGTTTTTCTGCAGATGGCATGAGAGAAAAATTAAGACATGACGTAGAGAAAGATGTTAAGTAGCAACAGACTAATGGAGAACATGTTGTCCTGCTTTTGAGGAGCACATCAGGAACAGCTTGTTTTTATAGTGGATCCGAAGCATAATCACAGGCACTATACCATTGCTCTAAGCATTGCTCTGAACTAATAATTGCCATATTATTGTGAGTTTTGCGAGCATTTTGTACAAAATACATTACATTCCTCTTTTTTTGGCACTTATCTTGAAAATGAATCAGACAGACCAAAAGCTCTAGACAATAAATAACAATTAAGTTGTACCTTTTAACATTTTTATAAGTTTCAGAGATTTATTGCTTTTCATCTTAAGTAGCTACCAATAAAAACACTGACTAAATCTGCCAAGACTCAAAACACTGGCTAAATCTAGATATGAATTTCTTCTAGGTTAATCATAATAACTAAATGATGGGAGTAAGAGATGGCTTTGATGCAAAAGTAGCAAAGCCTTGAAGCATCTGTTTCTAAATCTGTATCTTTCACCGATTTTTGCCATAGTAAAGGCCAAGAATTTTGAAGAATGGTTTTGTTAAATTATATTCACAAATTTCTATTCAAATATTGATCCAATATGCATACAGAGTCATTGCAAACACAGACCACAAGAAATCTATTTAAATACTTCTCTTCCAAGTACACCGCTGTCACACGGCCTTGCCATCTCATTTTTAAAGAGTAAAATAAATAATCTACAAAACCAAATATTAACTGTCCATCTAATTCTTCTCCTGGCAAAGAAGAAAAGAGAGAGAGAGAAAAAAAATCAACAAACCTGCACTTGACAGTTTATATTACTGAATATTCTACTGAGCAGTCCACATTTAGTATTCAGAGAGTTAAAAACATCCGAGCTATGCAAAATCAGTTTGCATGCATCAAACAGGGATATGCTGTGTACATATGACTGACGGTGTGGGGGATCGTGTAATCTGCTAAACTTCTGGACTTGCTTAAATGTGAACTGGCTCTTCTAAAATCTGAGCAGAAGCAAATATTTACAAAACAAGTACTTATTAGTCTAATCGCTGTCTGCCACCTGAGAAAACTGGCCATTAGGAGTGATCTTTGACTCTTTTGAAATCACTGAGAAGGCAGCCATTTGCTTCAACAGATCAATATCTTACTGTGGTTAATTCTGGTATACAATTTTGTTTCCACCAAGCTGATTTTCAGAATGGGGAAAGAAACTTGATTATTCATATAGTAATGCATTCAGGGTCCCTTTTGTTCTGCTTGTAGTCCTTTCTTGCTATTTATGGATTTGGACATGCAAAGAGAGGTAAGAAAAGGGTTTCCTCCAGGCTAGAAGCAGTCTATTCTCTGTCAAGCTTCAGTGCTCTTCAGAAATTGGCACGGGATCCTGTACAAGCTCAGAATTTGAGAGAAAGTTCACCACCACCACCTGGGATCTTCTCGATACTGTTTCTGGACAATCTAGATTTTGTTACAATGCTTTTTTCATCTACACCAGATTTTTCTTAAAAAAAAAAATCACTCAGAAAAATATTTCCATCGTTTTTTTCCCCTTTTTCTCTCCTTAAATGAGGAAAATCTTCACAGTTTCAAACTTCTAAAAATGAAACATCTAGCAATGCTCCACTATAAATACAAAAGGATAAATAATGGCATATATCTCTATCTGTTTACTTTCCTATCTATATTCTATGTAGATACTCAATTAGCTATATATTGATATCCATGTATATGTATACAGTATTCTTTTTTTTTTTTTTCCCAAGTATGTAAGGAACAAGATTTCATTTCATTGTTCAAATAACATGTGTTAGCTGCAACAGCCATCCCATTCCTCTGGGCTCTAGCCAACTCTAGGTGGAAAGTTTATTTGTATCAGCAACTGCAGCAGCCTAAGTAAAGAGCACCCTTGAGGTTTGCCTTGTGTAAGTGGGGCTGTCGGTGATCAGGGCGCAGCGGGGCCAACTCTCACGGCATAGGGTGCTCCTGGGCCCTTTCTGGCACGTTCTCACCGCACTGCGGGGTGGTGGGTCAGTAAAACGCAGGAGTCACTTTCCCAGCGGTGTTACGGTAAAAGCAAAGCCGCCTGTACTCCCTTAAGGAACGTTTTTTCATCACTTCAAAAACACTATCCGTGGGAAGATTGCTCCTCTGACACATGAAGCAATCTCTCCCTCCCCAAACTGGGACTGCTAGGGATAAATGCTGAGTATGTGTGTGCATGTGTGTATAGTATCCAGCCTCTTAAATTTTAATCGAGCTCATACATAAGTTTCTCTGGTGATGGTGTAAGTGTTGGAAATACAAAACATGCACACACACCTCCCAGCAAATGAAACGTGTCAGCAAGTGCTGTAATCAATAACAATATAATATTCTTTCCTAAATAATGGTACAGCAGCAGAAGTGTGTAAGACAGTGATGAATTATTCAGGAGGTCTGCCTTGCTGCTACATTGCTCCTTCCATGCTTTAAGCTTTCCTACAGCTGAAACACCTGGCACAGCACTCTCTGACTTCATTTTCTTCTGAATACCTAAATCTCTTTCTTCCCTCATACAAAAATTAAGTTACCTAAGTGCCTAAGGCTTTAAACAGTCTTCAGTGGTGAAATTGTGTGATGTCTGGAAATTTTTAAGTGCCTTATTTCTACCTGATAGCTGCACACGGAGATTTGCTATGTATGTTAGCAGTCAGTTGCATATTAAATATTTTTGAAAGTAAATGCTTCAGACTATAGAGAATTTAATTCCCTAGAGGGTTTATGACATTCTAGACAAAGCATTAATTAAAGGACACAAGGCAGATGCATTCAACTGGTTAAAAGGAAAGCACAGGTGATTAAATGCTTATTTAGATCGAACAGTACCCTATTCCTATAGAGCTAGAGTTGCTCTAAGATACTGTTTGACATTAGCTAGAATGCAGTACATACTAACTTAGTTTTGTAAAATAAAATGATGCAAGATACTTTTCAGTCACCTAAAGCTCTAAAAATGCATTTTTAAAGTACATGTTCTTGCAGCATGGAATTAAATACAGATTATTATATGACCTGTATAACACTGAGCAAGTATTATTAAAAGTCAAGCTATACATGTAAAATTATGGTTCACAGGAAGAAGGTAATTTCTGCACAATGAACAGAAAAAAAAAAAAGTTGAAACTTCTCTCTAAGAACAGTTAACACATTTTGTTTCTGTTGTTTTTGTTTAAGCTATTTTGGAAATTATTTGAATCTTCTGCGTCGCGAAGCACTTGTATCTATATGTTCATCTAATCTGTCATTATGCTAGAGATAGTGAGATCCCTCTTAACATTTTTCATGTGCTGTGTGCAGCTCAGTTTTAAATGCCACAAGCAATACAAATCTGTCATCTCTCCTTGGGA
This sequence comes from Apaloderma vittatum, assembly GCF_000703405.1. Taxonomy (NCBI): domain Eukaryota; kingdom Metazoa; phylum Chordata; class Aves; order Trogoniformes; family Trogonidae; genus Apaloderma; species Apaloderma vittatum. Next base: position 60,801 of record NW_009734723.1, on the reverse strand, counting down.
AGTTGCCTGATTCTGTAATACAGCTTACCACTAAGTAGTTTCTTTGATACTCAAGCTATATTTCTCCTGCTTGATTCATGTTCTACTCCCCATTACTTTCTGTTAACTCCCTCTGCCCCTGCTACCAAGTGGAGAAGGTCTGATTCCTACCTATACTAACTTCTAACTGCTCTGAGTGGAGCAGAAAGAAAGAAATAATGCCCCACCTCAGAAGGTTATCCCTGTGATCCCCTTGCTGTCACGCCATTCCTTCGATGCTGTTGTCCGCTGCCAGAAGCAGGACCTTTGCTGTGACCCCAGAAAGCTATTTTCCTCTTGTAGGAGGAACTGCTGCATCGCTACTGAAGTATCTCAGCACTCGTGGTGAAATATAGTGTTTTTAAATAGGCAGCACATTGCATGAGAAAGTTTTTTAACAAATATTTCACGCGCAGCCAGAACGTTTCGGAGTCAGGTGCCTCTCAGCAACTGATCTAGGCGCTTGTGGTGCAGCTGTCCAGCAGCACTGCTGCCGAGGAGCAGAATGAGTGCACATGGAGCAAGGTCAGAAGGTTTTGACCTACATTTCAGTCAGCAGGAGACTGCATCCGAAGATATCCGAAAATTGGAGGTATTTTGCTGTACTTGAAGAAGAGGCTGTGGGCCTGAGTGAGGAAAATAAGGCTCAACCTCGCCTTCACACCACTCTACGCGCGGCAGGAGTATGGGAAGTGACTGCATCTGCTTGCCTGCAGCACTGTCTGTGGTCATGCATTCCAAAAAAAAAAAGATCTCCTATGTCAAACAAACTGCCGTTTTGAGCAGAGAAAATAGCTATCTGACTCATGACCACTGAAACAGAAAGTCTTTGTTAAACAAGGCATTAAATTTTAATAGCAAATTTTGAAAAAGTTGGCTGGAAAATCTAAGCAAAATATTTATGCAAAAAACGCTTTTGTACAAACCATGCTTTCCTACCAGAATCTTTCCTTGTCTCACTCTAATTCCAGAACCTTAAAGAACCTGTCTAGTCACTGTAATCGTTAGAACAGGTTGACAAAGAAGCAATTTTCTTAGAGTGGTTTTATTAACTTTGGCAAATGGAAATTAAATTAGCTGCAAGTTTTCACAAATGCAGGTACACTAGCAACTGCAGAATACAAAGGAGAAACAAAATGCATTAAATATAAATAAGAACATGAAGATCATAACCACTCCTCCCTGTATCAAAGTGAAAGAGCAAATAATGTTCTTTTACCTAGAAAATAACTATTTCCCATAAATCTTACATGTCGTCAGGACAAAATAAAACTCTTGTTTCTGTTATATAGAGGAACATAATTTACTAAGGAAAACAATGACAAGGCGACATACGAAAATATATTGTAAACTGTTATCTATAATTTTTCAGTGAAATGATAAATCAGGTTATATAATCTCAGGTGACAATTGAGATCTATTACAACTATTATCTATGTTTATCCAAACACTTCTAATCTTAAATTATCACAACTATTTCTTCACTCCTTCAAGTTCCAGTGAAATTCATGTATTAAACAGGCCTCAGAAAAGAAAGTTACAATTTGCCAACTGAAAATGGAACAACAATAAAGTGATCTAATCTTATTTTAAAGGGCTTTTGACAACGGCTGCAATAACTCATTGTAGCTCTCCTATTTGCACTACAGCATCTTCACAGAAATTAATTTCTTTTAATTTTTTATATTATTGAATTTATTAGAAGAACTGACTGAAAGCCTCTGCCTCTTAAATTTATCAGTGATAGTTTTTCCTGTGAAAGAGTTCTCATTCCCACCTTTACACAGGCAAGAGTTTGCTTAAAAAAACAAAAGGTATTTGTAGGAAGAAAAAGCCCTTGTTTATATAGACGGATGAAGGAACGGATCGTCTGCAACATATCCTACCACGTGAAGCAGACCTTGTAATGGGATCCCAGAGAGACAACATGTTGAGATAGTCATGTGTTGGGCAGGAAGCTTTGCTAGTAACAGAGAAGCCAACTAGGACTTGAAATCATGTTTTTCAAACTGACAGACAGAAACAGCTCCTACATTAACCCTAAGGGTTTCCAGTGTTGAGATCCTGTACTTCATCCACCTCTTTCTAGATCTTTGATAGTTAGGCAAGTCTTCCTTTTCACAGATACCAGACCAAGTAGAAACACTTGTCCTAAATTATCAAGTCTCATAAAGTTATATCTTCACTACTGAGTTCCAGGAATTATGTGACATATAACCCCAACTTCAGCAGAGTTCAAAGCTTTTCTCTATGCACACTACTGAGACAGCTGTCCTAACAAAAAACAAATAAAATGCGGGGGATGAGAGTCTGTTGTTGTTTTGCTGTGGTTTTTTTTTTTTAAATGATCTTAATTCATAGATAACTGAATAGGCTTAAGAAGGCATGTGCTCATTTTCTACTATAGCTATAAATTTCTTGTGTCATCGTGGCCAAATCACTTAATCCAGCATATTTCCCAGTTCAGAGGAAAGGATGACTTCCTGTTTCACAGAACCTAGAGACAATAGCTAAACTCAAACTGTCGTGCTGCAATAGTACAGTGACAAGAGCAGCAACAGTTTCCAACCACACTTCTACTGCCACCAAGATGGCACATTCTTTCCTCACCATCACGTAGTAGCTCAGCCTTTGGAGAGTCCTTTCCTGAGATAGACATCCAGGTAATACAGTCTCTGTCTTATGCATTAGTGTGTGAACACAGAAGTCCAGTGCTGCAATAGGAAACTGCTTTGTTCTGAGCTTAATTTTGAAAACAATAAAAAAAATATATATGGAAATTCAAATTTCCTTCAGCAAATCTTTTTGTCTTGAGGCAGGAAAGAAAAAAAAAAAGAGAAATCTCTGTAAAAATAAGAGTTTGCCCTTGTATATACTTAGAAATATGTTCTTCTTTATCTACAAGTACTCACTCTGAGTGCTCTCTCAGACTGTTTAGAACACATTTTAAAAAGCAACTCACACCTGTGCTAAACTAGCAGTACTCATTTGAAAAAAAACAAACAAAACCAACCCCTCCCCCCAAAAAACAGTTAAATTAATTTTTAAAAATAGTTTTTCATTTTGCTATAACTTTTCCCTGGTAGATATGTAATTTTAATTGTGTATTTCATCTTAAATGGTATACAAATATACTTAATACAATTTCGTTTACATCAGTTCACATTACCTACATTCTGAAACAGAAAGACAGTTCCTGAAATTTATATCATTAAATGGGCAAGAAACAAGGTTTATGAACATCTTTGGACACCATTCAGCCTGCTTAGGAACATTTCAGTAGCTCTTTGTGGTTCACCTCATAAAGCTTCTGCCTCTGGTCAAAAAGACTTCTGCTTCAGAACTCTCCCAGTAAGATGCCTGATGCATGCACAGAAAGATACATGACTTTTTGCATAAAAGCCTGCATTTTACAGCACCTGCACAACAAGATTTTAACATAGTGTGGAGCCTTTTGGCAGTACTGCAGTAAAGATCTACATTCACTAACTATTGGTAGGATTCATCTTCCATAATGTTATGATAAGATGTTTGTATTATAAGTTGGGATAGTCACTAAACTGTCTTGAATAGCTAAAGAAACAAGAATTCCTGAAAAAAATTATTAATCTTATTTACTTTGCTGGCCTGGTATAGGATGAAGGTGCTTTGGAGGTATCTCTGTCCATTGACTGCACAGTGAATCAGTGATCACTGTTATTAGTGTAGGCATCTCCATGAATTAGGCTAGTTCCAAGCCAGCATCTGTGCATTGCATCTCCCAAAGCACATGGGAAAAATTATCATACAGCTTCTCCTCATCTCACATCTTCACATTCCTCCCTCGCCTCAACAACTGTAATCTTGACACGTTAACAGTCATACAAAATACTTATGCAAAAGATAATTGTCTCAGTCTAATGCTTTCATCACATTCCTTCCTTTATGCTCATTTTAAGGGCTGTCTTATCTATATCATTTGCCCCAGGAATATTTTTCTTTAATGTTCAAGAACTTTCATAGCTGACCTTCCACTTTTCCATCAATTTTTCTTCCATACTGAAAGTCTGACCTCTGTCTCTGATGAGCCCGTGAGACCAACATCTGTCTTCTATTCACTTTCAAGGAAATACCTCTTTATATGTGTATCAAGCTTGGTGAAATGCCTGCTAGCTAACACTTAGAAAGCTAGTCCATTTTTAAAAAAATTTCAATTTATAGTTCTTCTTTGCCATTGAATAAATCCTCATTTTTCTGTCTTCCACTGTCCCACTGATTTTATAAAGATTTTAATTCTATATTTTACGTATGTGTTGGAGGCTAGACACATCTCTCCACAGAACCCAGTTAATGAATTCTTGTTTCTAGGTGTTATATAGTGAAAAAACAGGTAACAGAAAAATCAGCATTCTTTCCTCAATCTCATGTCCTCCTTTGCAAATGCAAAGCATGGTGTTCTTTTTCTAAATTTGCCTAGCCTTCCATTTTTACCACAATTTAACACTAGGGAGCTCTATGAATTGTTCCTGATAGGTACATAAATTTACTACATTATAAACTGAAAAAAAAAGGTGTCCAGCTTTGTCAAATGTAATTGAATAAAAGCGTCCTAATTTTGGTTCTTGCACCAGTGTCTCAGCAGAAAGTTCTTCTTGTTCCCTGTTAGAACAATAAATATAGAACAAGGAATTTAATGGTATTCTTTTTTAGACCAAACTGATGGGGTGAAGTAATTGCTTTTGGTGCTCACAATATCTGTAGCTAGATGAATTTACAAGGAAAGCACTTTAGACTTAGAGCAAAATTATGAATATGTATCAGGCTCCCACATTACATTTATTGTCTCTAGTACACAGAAATCAACTTTGGATACAAGATGAAGAGAGAATAACCAACAAACTATTGTCTGAAGTAGAAAACTGTTACGTAAAGTGACAACCTGACCCCTATTTTCCTCTAAATACGGGACAGGGGTCTAAAACCACCATCTATGCTTTTTCACCTCTCTCTGTAGTCTATTTGTGAGGAGACTGCCATTAGACACAGCACTGCTGACACCAACATTTTTATATGATACATCTGATGACAGCTATTAATGCACCATCAATAGCAGACTTATAATACTAAACATGCATTAAGGAACTACTACTTTCTAGCTGTCTGGAATTTCTCTAAAACAATCAAGGGAACTGGCAGAAGTCCTAGTTTGCCATCATGCACAAACCAAAACAATTTGAATTCATCTAAAGGAATAAGGCTTTGCTGATGCTAATCAGGGGCAAAAGTACTCTTTAAAAGCAGATTAATCTTCAGATTAATAAATGGTTTGAGATCATACATTCAGAGAGATGACTAAAACCTAAATAAGTGGATAAATGTATGGCTACTGATAATAAAGGTTCAAATGAAAAAAAAATAGAACTGAAAGGACTGCTAACTGATAAACTAAACATGATGGACTCTCACTGTAGATATCACTTACTGTCTGACAGTGTTGAGGAAGTCTTTTGCACATTAGTTACAAGCCATGACAGAAATTTTATTCCCCTAGATTTTTCTTAACGTGGAATATATGATTTAGGAATCATTTCAATACATAATGCCTCTACTTAACTTGCAGATGATATCACTTTATGGCACTGCTCTAGTACAGTAACATAGATTCAGAAAGCTGATACAAAATGCTTATAACCAAAGCGAAGGAAACAAAGAACAGGTAGAAGCAGAGATGGATGAAAAGAGAGGCATGTACATTTTTGCATGTACAATAGCAACTAATGCAAAGTGAAGAAATACACATAGAACCACAGAACAAACACCCTAAGCCATATCAAAGCTATGTTTTTTATGCAGTGCACTCAGAAAGAGTACTATATCCAAACTGCATGTCAAAAAATACGAAGCGTAATGAGGCAACTCCTGTCAAAGTCTATTCCTGAAAATACAGGCTTATCATATTCTAAAAAATATTATTTATGTGTGGGTTTTGTCTTTATTTTGCTTTGGATTTTCCAAAGTTTGGGAAAGGGTTGTTTCCACATACAAGATCCTATGTTTGTATTTGCATCTGGAAGCAGAGCCTAATTAGGATAATTAAAAGACTGATATTTTCATGTGCATCTAAATACCTCTCATAAAATCTTGTGTGAGTTTTATTTTCATCTGAAAAGGAAAGAGCTTAGATTGTTGCTGGGAAATTAATCCTTGCTTTCACTCCTTGTTTTGTCTCCTCAAACAGAAACTTAACTTCTGCAAGGTCAGACAATGGCTTTATCAGAGAGCTTTCTGTCCAGCCATTGAAATGTTCATGTCAATGTCAAGTTGCAATACCATCATACTCCTGCCAAGTTAACGAGAAAGATTGTTCAGGCACTTACTGGAGCTAAGAGTCACTTTTCTCGCTTTTTACAAGGTCTTTTCTGAGCCAACTTCACATTTAATACAAGCCAAAATTGTTGGGAAACAAAATGTGTGATGGCTTTGCAGATGTATAAGGAAAAGCACTGAGAGCAACCATTTCTAATTCCCGATGGATAGCAGGAAAATCTGCAGAGATCTTTTAGATCTTTCATAACCACTGTTACTCACATAACGGTTTGTATTCTCTGCCTTTTATCAAGCCGCAAGGATGACAAATCTTGTCAGACTTCAAGAGAGTCAGCTTTGTCACCACCACACTCTCTCCTTTCTAGGTTGAACAAGGGACAGGGAGAACCCAGGCATTTTGTGGGACAGTCTTTCCCTCTTAGGAAGTGGAGATCTCACAGTAATGGCCCAGAGTTGTAGATGTGACCTCTTATCCATCGAGATGCAATGGCATGATGCAATTGCACCCGTTTCGAAAATTCAGCTACTGTCTCAGTGGCAGGGTACTGTCTTGGAAGTACGGGTTTTTGGAGAGAGAACTAGAAGATGAGTGTGCTTTGGTAGGTTCTAGAATGAAAAAAATCCTAATTATTCAGGCATGAGATCACTGCAAGGCCATTGCTCCCAGGTGCTAATATTTGCAGACACTGCAGTAATTTTGACTTTGCAGGAGCCAATCTATGCCATCTTGTCAAATCAGTCTACAGAATGATAAATTTCCTTCCTCTGTACTGAACTGAATCCAAAATGGAGCAGACTGTACAGGAAACTATTATTTTAAAATAAAAATAAAAATCCATCCAAGGTACATTTTTAGGATGATGTCAACTAAGAGATACTACATTAACTGGAGAATGTCTGAGAGAGATGGCAGGAGTTGAATAGCTACTGCTTTTCACCCAAGAGTTCTGGCCTTGTCATGGCATTCTCATGACAAAGACTCATGTGGATGGCAGGCTGGATGGAGATATA
>NW_009734723.1:44663-53435 GCF_000703405.1 Apaloderma vittatum | reverse complement strand
AGCAGGAATGATGTTATAAGCTGCTTCTTCTGTATGTTGTTGAGGGTAAAGAGTAAACCGGATGAAGTGTTCTAAACTGATTGTCATCAGAAATTTGTAGAGTTCCAATGGGACTCCTTTGAAAAACGTTATATATTCTTCCTACTAAAACAAACAAAAAAAATATTTAAACAATTTTTAGAGAAAAAGAAATAAAGAAGAGGAAAGTTATGTTTTCATAAGTAATCGAGAATCTACTATACCAGCAGTCAGCTAGGCCTACAGAGAGAAAAAAAAAATAAAAAAAATCTATTATTAAGGATTTCTGGTATTTGTTACACAGAGAAGAAAAAAATCTTTTCCAGTCATGTTCATCTCAAAATTTGCGAACATCTGTTTACAAGGACTACCATGCCCAGAAGCAAAGCAGTCAGAATGGAGAGGCTAACAGCTTATGTTTTGGCTAGGATGCTTAGCTCTGTCACCCTTAGTACTGAGAAATCACTGGAGAGATTTCTGTAAGCCACTTGCCCTGGACAAAGCATGGGGCATCGAACCCATACATTTCTAACCTGTTTGCCATTAAAATATAAGGAATTTCATCCACACTTGAAGGAAAGCAATGCTGGAATGCTTAGATGGATGTGGATTGAGTTGTAAAACTGTTTTTTACATTATACATTTTAAAAATTGAAATGCCTTTTTTAAATGAAGAAGGGTTTACTCTTTGAACCTGAACTAAAAGTTCAACTCAAGAGAAACTACTCTACTATGGTGGAACAGATTAAATGGAGAATTGCTTTTCTTGCTGCTTGTTTTCGTTTTTTTTCCCCTTTGGAAAAAGTCTTTTCTGGTAAAAAAAAAAAAAACAAAAACAAGAGAAACCTTTGTGGAATAAAAAAGGGCAGAACAAACAACTTGCATGCAATTTGCACAATAAAGACTTGCTTTACTAAACTGAATAAATACAGCAATCAGTTCAAGAAGAAAAAACTTTCTTACCAACTCAACAGATAATTTCCACCCCCAGAGAATTAATTTGCCCCAAATTGAACTGTGGACCTGTTTTCAACCAACATCACTTTTCAGCAAAATGAGAGAAGTTTTCACATATTCAAAATATACATACAACTATATTCTTCTGAAAATGTGTTAAGTATTACTAAGTTTGCAGTTTATATAACATGATGATTTTCCGGTTTCAAATAGCTAACTTCATAGCTAAATCATTCTTAAAGCATAGCTACAATGTTGATTTTTATCAGAAATAAATATATACATACAAATATACATTAAAGGTACTTATAGACACAAATAACATTTCTTTGCGCATTAGTATGTGTTCTGAGCATCAGAAGAAGTAACAGATCCTCCGGTGTCAAACAACACAACTGGAAACACACACAGTGTGTATCTGATATATACCCACTTCTGTGACTTCCAGATCACTCCTTCATAGAAGTCTCTGTGTATGAATGACAGCGTAGAGTTGGTTTTCTGCTGGCAGAACTCTTTCTAATTTGATTTAATAGAAGAATAGCTATTTCATAGCAATGTGACTCTCTAAGGAGCTATGATTCGCTTAGATTGCTGTGTACATGGTACACTGTACTGGAAGTAATGAGGAAAGAAGAGAGATGCTGTGGTCATGACACTCCACGTACTAAACATGACCTATACGTCCTTTAGTTTAATGTTCAGATTTCAGGTGAATTGTGAATGTTAGATGACTATGTGAATTTATGATCAGCACTCCTTTTGCTCCAGGGATCCTACTTCCCCCGAGGACCTCATAAAAATATTTGCCCTGTCTCAACCTTTCATTTTGTTCAGCACAGATCCATTGAAAAGGTATCTGTATCACAGCTGCAGTCCAATGTCAGCCAAGAAAAAAAAGTACAAAAAGTTCTGCTGAGCTGCAACTCACTGCACTGAGCTGAACAAAAGCTTCCTTCCTGAAGAACTGCAAAGGCTCTACTTCTGACAAAAGACTGCTTTCTTTCCTAGCTCTTTAGGATTCAGCATCATGACTTCAGGGATAGCTGTAGACATGCAGAGGTTATGTGGAGATTTCTGAGATTCAGTTCCTGCTATATTTCATAAATCACTCTGCTACCTTTCTATGATACTTTTATTTTCTGGTAGAGAAGTCTGCCTGCTGAGATAAACCTTTCTGGAGACAGTTGTCTTTAGAACTGGCATGTCGCTCTGGAGTTGTGTACATCAAGTAGACTATCACATTCCTTAGAGATTCATAAATTAATTTCAGGTATTATACAGATGCAATTTTTAACATGGGTTTAGCAATTACTGTCATTTGATCTGTCCTCTGCGAACACCGTGGGTCCATTCCTGACAAATGCTGTTGAGAAATTTCTAGCCAGGACCTAAGCAAGGTTTAAATGCCTTGCAAGCTCTTTCCTTGATCTCTTTATAGTGAACCTAGTGGGATGAATCGCCTCTGATTTTCAAGACCAGTACGTGTTACTGCAGAAAGGATTTTTTTGTTTCAGTTTAAATGCTGGGAATATCCCTCACTGTAATGTTGATTCATGCAAAAGAATAAACCGAGCATGTTTACTTGTTCTTTTTTCAGTACCTTGAGTAATGGAAAGTAAAATAATTTGAAAAACTTGTTCGTTTTAAACTTGTGTCAAGAGGCTAAACTATACAAGCTGCAATTTTAATCACAGAGTAAAGTGAAATTTGTCTAACTTTATAAGGTACATGAAGTATAGGGCCTATTTGAAAGAAAAAAAAGGTCATAAATATGGGTCATAAGAAACTTAATGTTGTCCAAATGCAACAAGCTGACTTAAGTTTTCAGATAATTATTTGGAATAAATGATACTGAGCACTCATACTAGAGAAGAAATACACAAGGCAGAAATAGAGTTCCGGTGTAAAGATTAATATGATGCAAACAAAAGATTATTGTTTAAGTTAAGCAATTCTATCTTAGCCTCATCTCATAAATAGCCTCACATTTACTCTAGCTAATGTCCAATTTTCATTCCCATTGTAACAATTTCAAAGCTAAAAAAATTGTTCCAAAATTTACAGCACAAAAGATAGCGGAGTTATTCTTCAAACACATTAGCATGGAATCAGACTTAAAGCAGCTCCCATTAAGCACATATTTTATTTTTCCCCACTGAGATTATAACATTAGGTCAATTTATTTTCTTAAGTGCACATGATCTGCTGAAATGTCCTGCAAGTACTTCCACTGCATTCCAAAAATTCCAAGGAAAGCATTTATGTATGTACCTGAGGCCACTTATATTTCACTTCTGGTTTTGTAACTGAACAACTACGAGGAGAAAGCATTATCCCCTCCTTGACTTGTGAGAAGGCCAGTGAAGTGTGATCACAGCTGGTACATCACTAGCAACAACTCTGACACTGAACATCTGGCGAAAGGATGCTCATGCAGATGCAGCTAAAGCGGTGAGATGAAGGATAAGGCAGTTTTGTGCAACAGCATTACACTGCCTTGTAACTCTCACAGCCCTCTCCGCCTTTGGGGTGGCAAAAAATGCATCCAAGCTCTGTCGTTCTAACTCTTGTAGCAGTGCAAAAGAAGTTTTGCTTTCCAGTGAAGTAGGGACAGGTTCTGTTAGTTCCCAGTGATAGCCCAGCTTTCCATGAGCAGTAAGATATTTTTTGAGATGTTTTAAATTATTTAAATTCTTGATCACCAGGCTTTGTGCTAGGAGCACTGATACAGTACCAGACACGTGAAACAATTTGTTATACTCACATAAAGTGTCCCACATTATATTTACCATTCCATTATTGAGTTTTCAGCTTGAAAATTAAAAAACTTGTGTAAGTACAGTCATACTGTTTTGAAGAAGGAAATGTTTAAAATATTCTGGGCAAGTTATGTCTATGAGGTAAAAGAGGAAAAAAAAAAGCCAACCAAACAAACTTTTTAAATGATACCAAACATGAAAGGAAACAAAATTAGAATTAAAATATTGTTGGATGACTGCTTTTAAAGTTCACTATCTTTATTAAATTCCCCATGAAGGGCTCTAAAGGCAAAACTTACCTAGGTATACATAACTGGCAACAGATAACTTTATATTTATTTTATACAAAATAAAGTAATCTAGCTATGTCACATCTAATGTGTGAACAGTGAAGATTGACAAAAGCACATACAACGTTTTTCTCCATCTCCAAATCCCTGAGTTAGCTAAAATATTCTGTATGTGGGAAAGTTATAAAGAATTTATGGAAGGGCAATGTCTAATTAGTACCTGAAGTTGTACTGGGCTGCTGATTCTAATTAATAACACTTCCTAAGTGTGTTCAAAGGCATTTAAGTAAAATGAGAGCCTACGGAAACGCAATGAAGCATTTAATGCCTGGATACTGTAGTGATAAGCCTGCTATAAAAGCATAAAATAGGTTAGACAGATTAGACTAGTAGATAAACAGACAGAAAGAAACCGTAGGCAAATGAAATACACAGTCAGGTATGAAAGAGACAAATACACTTGAAAAGAAATAAACAGAGAGAGACACAAAAGCTATTCAGTTTGAGGAAGAGCTTGTACTTGATTATAAAAACACTTTTTGTAGTGGCACAGTTTTAAAAATCATGCATGCTGTAAAGGAATTTGTATCCACATAATTTAGTGCTCTTGATTACAAATATGGTTTTGAAAGAAAATCACCAACTTTAACCTTTTTTTATTAAAAACAATTAACATTCCCTGAGGGAATGTGTAATGACATACATGTGTTATACTGATCCACGTCCTTCTCTGATCAAACATATCAAATCCAAAAAATTTGATCCTGCAAGAAATGTTAATGTGCTACAGCATTGCTATGCTTTGCCAGTGGAGCAAAATAAGGAATTGTAAGTTGTCTTGTGCTGTTAAAAATTCCAAATGTCTTGTGACACCTTATTCTCTGTGTCTTTACAACTATTTATGGAGCTCAGATGCAATATCTAAGTTGTAGACAATTAGGATTAGGTGGGATGAACCCCACCCTGAAAATAGTTCTTGTCTTTCAGGTGACACAATCTCTGAGTAGAATTTCTCATGCTTACAGAAATCATCCTATCAGGGAAAAAAATACAGATGTATTATGCATGTTTGGTAATCTGAAGAAGCAGAAAGCCAAGCCACAGCTGAAGAACCCATGAGATCACATGCAGGGTTTTCCCTCTTTCTCGCACGCCTATGGCAGTAATCAGGGTGCTGCAGGGGAGCAAAGACATTGCTGTTTATTTACGCAGCTGGGTGTCCAGGAGGGGTGATAAGAGCCCACTGAAGTTGCTGAGTGACCAAGGAGAAGTGAATTACACCTTTCCGAAGACTGACACAGCATCTGCCACCTGGCCTCCTGGGATGTGTATTCAAATTTGTGCAGTTCCCAAGAAAACAAATTGTGGGGTCCACAGGCCCCATGCTAGCCATTGCAGCAAAATCTGTAGCGACCATTGAGGTTGAGGGAAGGGAAGCACCAGAAGGGATCAGGGATTTTGTTTTTTCTGATTTTCAGAGCAGCCTGAACATCGATGGAGAAACAGCTCTGAGGTGGTGTTGCTGAAGGAGGGAGTGACTGTAGACTGCAACAGAGCAGCAATGAGCCTCAGCTGCCCACGCTGAGCAGAAAGCTCATCAGCTGCCCATGGGCCACAGTCCTGGCCTTTTTTAATACCTAAGCAGCTTCCCCAGGGCTGGCCACCTGATAAGATCAGCTTCAGCAAAAAAAAAAATCAGCAGAGCTGGAGGGAGGTGAAGAATCCCTCGCTCTGCGAGGCAGAAAGACAGTGAGGCGGAGGTTAAGAAAGTTCCCCCAGTCAGAGGACAAGGAATCCTCCCTTTTAACATTTTTATACACCTTTAATAACAGTTCCTCCTGCATAAACTTCAAGCAGGCTGGGTCTGTGTAAATATCCTCCCCTCTGCTGCACTGGGCCTCTCGCTTATCCCCCGCCGGCAGCTGTGGCTCGGGAGGCAAACAGTGGTCATGCTGTTCTGTGCACAATGACAGGCAAATAAAAGAACAAGCGAGCTTGGGAGATTTAAAATCAAGAGCTGAGGGACTTCTCTGGGTTTCACTGTGCCTCTGTGATCCTCCCACTAAATGCAAGAGCTGTTTTCTTCAATAAATGAAGCCCGTAATAAACATCTCTCCTCGTGTCTCTCCAGAGCCCTTAGGGAGCTCTGCAATGGCAGAGCGTAGAAATTAGCAGAAAGGTGTCCTCTGATGGATTTGACTTACACAGCATCAGTTGTTATAAACTGCCAAGAAATGAGAAATGGAATGTCTCACGACACCCATGGACTCTAGCCATTAAAAATAGTTGTATCAAATGCATATTTGAGCTTTATTTCAAAGAAGTGTTTGATTCCATCAAACTATTTTTTGAAGCATAAAGGTTTATTTACAAGGACTTTTTGCCTTTCATACCTTCCTTGTGCACTCAATTCAAAGTTCCTTTCCTTAAGGGCATGAAAAAAACTTGTGCGTTAATTAGCAAATTTAGATTTCAAAAAGTATTTTCTCACAGAATAATGAAATCAGAATATATTAAGCCAAAAATATGATGAAGATATTTCTAAAGTTGAAAAAGGCAAGACCAGGTGGTAATTGGAACTCCCATCTGCATAGTCAGAGTAAGTATGATGGGGAACAGGTTCAAAGTACCTGGTCTCAGCAGGGTATTATCATGATACATATTGTACATGCAGAACCTTACGAACTCTCATAAATGTACTTAAAAGAACTGAGAAGTAAGTGCTTTACATCCTATAATCAGCCCAACATAAAAAGCCTGCAGAAATTAGAGAGTTCTTATTTTCAACAGACTTAAAGTCAGCTCTTTCACATTCAGTGTGTAAAAGTAAACTCAGGAAAGGCACTGTTCGAGCAATCCTTGTCCTTCTGCCTTATAAGGATCTATTTGCCCAGACATTCTAAAAATCATGCAAGACTCCTTTTGCAATAAATAAAGTTTTTGTTACTATCAGAATTACATCTCGTTTAAAAGTGAGCTGAATTTCTGTTCTATCTTAGGCATTATCAGCAGAATGATTTATCTACATCTGAGCTGCAGAATTTTTATTAGTAAGCTAAATGTAAAAGTCAGAAACATGGATTTTCAGATATTCTATTCACAGAGCTGGCAATTAGAAAAGCCATCTTTGACTTCCTACTTGCATCAACAGGAAAGTCATTGAGAGGGAGTACAGAACTTCGCAGGCTTTTCAGAGTCATTTTTCTGATCATATTACTAGCAATCTAATCTCTCTAGAATATTTGCCTGAAACTTGGAGTGATGGAAATGAAAAACCAATATCAAGAAGGATGTACAAAAATCTCGAACATGGTGATTTTTATGCTTATTTACAAAGATATGTTAGCTCTTCGCACACTTATCAGCTCAATGCTCCACAAAGTTGGTGACTCCAGTGTATTTAGTTATAACAATCTGATTGCACTGTGCAGTTTGGATTGGACATGGATCCAAACAACTCTGGGAGGATTCTGAATGCTATTTGGATGATCCAGATAGAGGTGTTACACCAGTATGCCAGTTCCCACAGCAATCATTCAAAAAATCTCTATTATTATCAATGGGAACATGATAGTTTTTGCTTCATTTTGAAAATAAAATAATAACAAACTGCATTTTTAATGTCTTCAGTATTTATAAGAATGCCTGCGTGACAAAAATTGCGATGTCATTAAGGTAAGCTGGAACCTTATGGGAGGAAGTCATACAAAACTAAGTAAGAATTTTTGAAAACAAAAAGCTAGGCAAATTACTTACCTGAACAGGAAGAATTTAAGCCACACCAAATATATCACCTTATTTAGATTATAAGATACACGCACACACTTTCACACATATTTTAAAAGGATGTTCTATACAAGGTTACTATACATAAGGATATATAATATAAAAAATAAAATAGGCATTACTAATTTCCTACACATTTAATTATTTTGCCAGTAATGCCATAACTGTAAAGCCTTGTGAGTAAATGCATTATTACAAAAATATAAACAAAAAAGTCTTTCCAAAAAACTCACAAAGTGGAAATAGGTATAAAGATGAAGATTAGGGGAAACTCCACAAAACAAACTTCTGAATGATACTAATTCTGTTTATAAAATAAAAAAGGAAGAATTAAACTATACCAAACATGAAATAAGAGAAATGCTATATAGTTTGTGTATAGCAATGCTAATGACTTATGAAAGACCTGAAAGTATTTTGGGGAGAATTTTATCTTCAGGATCCTATAACGACTCGTTATGTATCCTATATTTAAATCCGATGAAAGGAGAAGAAAAGCCAAATTTACCTTGGTATACTCTATTAGCTTCAGCAGATTTTTTTCAGCGATGGAAGAAGAGGGCCTGATACCTTGCATTAGATTATATTATCAGGTTATAATATTATATTATAATATTATTAGATTATATTATGATTTTACACTTAACATCCCTACCTTTAGCACTGACAGTGTGGTTAATGTTGTAGACAGGCAAGAACTGTATCTTCACAGACAATGCTTTGTCTGTCCACTGATGGCTAACTTTGAAATACTAATAGATTTTTAGTTTGCTACATGATTATACTTGAATGAAGACTTTGAACAGCAAGGTATGTCAGAGGACAACTAGGCAAAGATAAATGTTGGTCCATCTAGTGTCAGTAACTGCATTCACTAATAAACAATCACTTTGGCTTTGATCCTTCCTTGTGCCCTGGGAGGATACGGGAAATGACAAGAAACAAGGTCATGGTCCCCC
>NW_009734723.1:6259-44632 GCF_000703405.1 Apaloderma vittatum | reverse complement strand
CCCTACACAGTTCTTACCAGGCAGCTTGAATATATGTTACTGAGATGTCTCTTCTCCTGGTTGCTCCTACTTCTGCCCTTCTCCTGCACCCAGCGCGCCCCTAAGGAGACCAGTGTCACATTCTGAATTGGAGCGAATTGCTTGAGAACCTTTGGGTCTTTGTGAATGGCATATTAGTCATCACACCCGTTGGTCTTTTGATGCACCCTACATGTATTTATTGAGCAATTGATAAATTATTTTAAATTAGGGTGGCTGAGGCTAGATTTTATTTCTGTTGGCATGGCCACCTTTTTTTTTTCTTTTCATTTATGCCTTCCACTCAAAAATATCAATAAACTTCTGTTTTTCAAGCCCAGTCTTCTCTGATCTCTACCTCAATTACAGCATTTTTGACAGTCATCTGATACAATACAGACTGAGGACAGCTTTCAGTTGAAAATTCTCTGTCGGCTGCATCTTCCTCCAGTTTTGTTTACTGCCTGGCATGCTCAAAATTCTGTCTCTGGTTTGCTGAGTTAGTTCTCATCTGGAGACTTGATCTTGAAACGCATATACACACAACTGCCTTTAATTTGCTAAAAGTGGTTTTCTGTAGAATTGGCGTCAACACTGTAAGATTTTCTGCAAATGCAGATAGCAAAGCACATAGGATCCGGCTGTGACAGTATGGTCTTGAAGGTATTGTCTATATAAAAAGTATCTGTAATCAAAACACTAAAATGCACAATAACAATAATGGGTGATTGTGTATTTCATCTCTTTTACTGATAAGATGGTAATTAAAATTAATATTATTCTTCTGACATTTTAATATATATTCTCCTGAAAATTTGAAATGATGAATAATTTGTCTTTTGATACTTTTTATAAAGCTTCTTCACCCCTTGCAATTTTTTCTCCAGTTTTTATCATTCCTCTTTTCATGTAATACTAAAAAATGTCATCTCAGGATAATCTTTTGTTTGACCTTTCAGGAGATAAATATCATCTAAAGAAATCATTATATTTTCCAATTTTCCACTTTCAAATCATCAAGAGCAGGAAATATACAAAGAAATACTGTCCTGGTTCTTGTTTTTGAGCTCAAAACACCAAATTACCATTTGACCCATTTTAATAATTTTAAACTATTTTTCTTTTCTTTTAATCTCAAAAATGCCAATTAAACAGTCAGTTATAATGATATCAAATGACATACCCTACTTGCTTTGATGAAAATGAAAGAAGTGTAGACCCATTTTTATGAATTTACTAATCATATCCTTAAAAAAAATCCTAAACAATGGAACAGATCTGGTAGTTCCAAATACCAAAGGTGACAAGTACCTTTTGGTATCAGTATTGTCACTGAGAAAATCTGCAGAAGATTGGTTTAACCATGAGATGAGACCAAATATGTCCGATCTTGCTTTATTCCTTATTTTAATTGTTGGAAAATATGGAAGACTGATGCTTAAAGTACTACCTTTACAGCAGTGAAAATAGTCAAAGTTAGGGGAGGCTTGCTTAGTCACTAACTAGCAATGGTCACCTAATTTAGTCTTCTAAAAACCTCACTAGAAAAAAAAAAGTGTGGAGCGGAGAAGGTTGAAAGCAGCCAAATTGTGATTTAAAAATAGTAATAAATTACAGAAAACAAGAAAGTAATCTACATATTTAAAAGCTGTTTAGGGCATGTCACAGAAAGAATGCTATAGGTGTGTCTCTTCCCATCTCCTCCATCCCAATTGAATTCAAAGCTATTTTTCATATGGAACACCTATGAACTGATATTCTATAACAGCAATAATTGCCTTAAGATCAATTCATGTCAATGGAAACTCTTACAAATAGTGTTCTCTGACTTTTCTATCTGTATAATAATGAAACAAGTTTTTTCCAAAGCCCATTGAAACCTCTCTGTTTTCCCGTGACTTTGCTCTGGATCTGGCCAAATGTGATGAAAACGTATTAGATAACTAGATTTCCTTGGCAATAGTAGATGATTAAATAAAATAAATAATTCTAAAAGTATAGATGTGCTTTCTGATGAATGTAGTTCGGAACTTTCCTAAAAACAAAACAAAAAAACCCCAGACAACTTTGAACATAACTTTCCAGTGGGGAAGACTGGTGAAGCAAGACATGAGACAAAAGATGTGGGATAAAAAAGAAAGACTGATTTTTACTTGCTGTTGAGATAATTCTTAAAATATTTTAGCGTGATTTCCAGAAAATCTATCGAGTGGGGCACTTTCTGATAAATGCCGTAGGATTGTAGTGATACCTCAAATAATTAAAAAATTAAGGAAGGCTTCTGTACATAAGCTAAACTAAAACAAGTGAATGAAGATGAGATGTGAGTAGAACTTTTTGAAAGATCCCAACCTAAATGTCACTCAGCAGAGAGATTGTAATGGTCTCATGTCAAAAGAATTTTCTGCTATCAACATCTGTACCTTTTCTAAGCAGAGGAGATTAGCAGCAGTAAGGACGAATTAAAAAAAAACCAAACAAACAAAAACCAAAACACTGTTACAATGTTTAGCAACCTTCTTCAGTCAATCAAGGAGCAAAGTGGTCTTTCTACATAGCAGCTTCCATACCTCTTCATCTGGCTAATCTAGGACTGACCAAAAAAATGAGATATCCTGGAGACTTTCACTAAACTAATATCAGTTAAATACATGCTCTGAGCGCGTTCTAGTATTTGCTTTCCCAGATGGAGAGAATTATATACGTGCATACAGCAACAAAAAATTTAACAGTGTTGTATGCATTTTGAGTATTTAATGACACCAGCTGGTTCTTGGCAAGACCTTGCATTACAATTCCTTACTGAATAACACTTTAAAAAACGCAAATGTTTTGACTGAAAAGTCTCCAATTTCAAAGTCAGAAGTGCATGGCTACACTACAGTTTGTGACAAACTGTATGATAACTCTAACCAAAGCTGTCCTTTTGTCATGGCAAATAATGCAGAAAACTCAGAATATTTTCATTTAGTTCTTTTGGTCAGGATGTCAAAACAGAAAAACCTTCTTCATAGTGACCCATGCACTGGATCAGTAGATTGCTTCCTCCTTCCCACTTTAAAATTGTAAAAAAGTTCTGATAAACAACTTAAATTGATTTTCAGTTAATGCAGATGGTAGTGGAAACTATTTTCAGCAAGAACATCCTGCCCTCGAATCCTAGATCTCTTACGCTGAAGTCATGCCCAAGCTTTTTCAAAATGAGTACTGAGAAACCTTCATCAAATTAGTGGAAACTTATAAACACAGACCTTAGCACTTTTGATCCTTAACTCCCATGAACACAGAAAGATAAAAGGCTTCACATTTGGAAAGCATTTTAAAATCCTGACAGGAAAGAAAGTATGGACAGTATTCAGAGCCTCTTCAAGAGAAGCACAGCCACAACTCTGTAACTATTGTTATTTCTAAGATAAAGGGTGATTCAGGCAGCCCTCCCAGGCTGCAACACCAGGTGTCATCTGTAATCATGTAACTGCGTAGTCAGACTGGGCAAGACATTTAAGTGACTCCAATGATTTTAATGGGGAATAGACTCCTAAATACTTCTGTGAGCAGGACCTCTAGTGCAGAGTCTGCCTAACCTTAGATATCACTAACTTCCCATTGACTTCATAGGCAACCCTGGGGAGTTGGATGTCTGAAAGCTTACTGCTGTTTCAAATCTAAAGCAGGTATGTAAAAGTAGATGCCTTGGCTTTTGCTTCAGTGATTCTGATGAGATAAGAGAAAAATAGTCTGTCTCCAATCTTCATTATGATTTTATGTAAATTATTTTAAGTAAGGATTCTTACCCTTCAGTATTCAAGGATCATGAATCTGAATTTCTTTTTAAAGCTAGTTAGCAAACTTTGAAAGATTTCACAAATAAAACTTTGTATTTACTTGGAAATCCACACTGAAGGCAGGTGTATGTGTGTACCAGTATCATAAAAAACACCCTTAAGTACCTTAGTGTTCTCCTTTTTCCATCTACCTCTCCATGCTTGCATTACAGAAGCAGTAATTTGTCTGTCAGTATGAAAAAAAATCACACTGGAGAATTATTTATTCAGATAAGAACTTTTTTTTACAACATCTATAGGATGATTGTCTATATAGTTCTTCTGAAATATTATTCAAAAGTCTCTGAAAGGACTACCTACAGGACTGTGTAAAGAAAAACCCAAAAAGATTCTGGCAATGGAGAATAAGGGTGAATTAACTTCCATAGGATTTCACAGACATTTCTAAAGAAGCCTACTCTTATGTACTAATTTTATAGAATTTCTTCATAAAGGTAGATCCTTGTAAATTGTCTCATTACTGTGCCTGAATGAGCTCTCAAATTACAAATACATACTTATATACTAGAAAGCATTCTCCTGAGGCTGAAGTTCTGACATCAGTCTTAGACAGGAAAGGAAACCACAGGAAATAGAAACCTCAGTCCCAAATCCTAAAAGGATACTGTTCTCAGTAAAAAAGCTCAGCTACTTACAACATAAGGCACAAAAAGATACCAGATAGCTTCCCCATAGCCAAAATGAGTAACACATCTGGCTTTGATATTCATTTCTCAGAAAATGGCTGTACTAAGTTAGAATTTTCAAAACGTCTATCACTTTACATATATAGATTTAATTTAATTTAAAACAAGGCTCATTGTATAAATGCACTGTAGCTTCAAAGACAAGCTTCTTCAAAATTATAGTTTGAGAGCTTCCCATAGTTTCTATGGAAATGACCTTTCACTATTTCCATGGTAATGGATCTAGTTTTATATATTTCTCTTTTATGAGACTTTATTATACCAACAAAGCTAACATCCAGAATACAGTCCTTAACTTACAGATGCGAACTCACTGTGAGAAATAATCTGACTCCCAAGCCCCATGGGCATGCTAAGCTTTTGTATGTCTTTTTAATACTGTGTGAGTAACAGAATTTTGAAAAAGATCACCTACTGCATATTGTCAGTAGAGAAATGCTGATATATTTTGCTCATTGCTATGTTCTAAAGAAGTCTCTGGATTCATCTGTTGCAGTCTTTTCCAGACTGCTTCACTGCTCCCAAAGGCAGAACAGCTGGAAAAAGAAAGAATGGATTGAGAGCTCAGAGACTTTTATAAATTCCTGGCTGTTGATCATATCCTGCTATGAAATAAATATTTTGCTAGTGCATTTATTGAAAATCTATAGGTCTTTGAAATTACATATCCATAGGTCTGTTGATCTCTCTTTCAGAATTTGTGCTTGAAATTGTTTTTCTCCTCCATTTTTCATTTTTTTTATCATTATGGTTATTGCTGCTGTCATTGAAAGATAAAATCCTCTTCGCCCTGGAGACAAAAATAATGGGAGCAGTGGATTCAAAGCTGTAATACTAAGAGCAACAGAGCAACCAAGGTAGCCTTGTCCCCAGCACCCTTGACACCTAAAGAAATGGAGCTAGACCTAATATGTTAGGTGCCTTAGGGTGTTATGGAGATGGGGCTTGGATAAGACTGGGCTGTCACGGAGTTTCACAGATAAAAATCCGTACCCTCCCTAGTGATGTTTCAGTAAAGTGAAATGTGGAAGAAAATTCCAGAAGTATTTCAGTGCAGCTTCTTCTATACAAGTCATAATATCTAGGGTTTAATAATGAAGCAAATCCCATCCATTCAGAAAAAGTAAAAAGAATAAATCTGTGAGGAAAGCCTTACAGAGGCACAAATTCCTCAGAGAATGAGAAAAACACATAAACCTGATTGAGCAATTTAGTCTGACTCATATGTAATTGGTGATGATGCATAAGAAGGAAAGAATTCTAGGCTGTCATTCAGATTTGATTTTTCTGAGCTAGCCATTAGAAAAATACTAATTTATACAGTAAGATAGACACAAGTCAGACACAGGTGGCTACAAGAAAATGATTGCAGGCTACAGAAGTAAAAGAACCACTTCTAGTTTTTATGAACTTTTTTAAAACAACCTAAAAAATAGGTCAAATTAGTGGGTGGTTAGAGGGCTTGCCTTTAGAAATGTCCTAAGTAATAGCTAAGAATATCAAAGGAGATAATGACCAACATATAAATGGCCAAGTGGTGCAAAACCACATATAGTACTTTAATGTAAAAGAATAACTGAAATGATAGAATCGTAACTTATGCTTTTTGTTAAGGTACTGCAGTCACAATGACTATCAAGGCTTCAGCCTGTCATCACTGAAAACACTCAGCTCCACTTAATTCTATCCCTTACAGATTTCTAAATGAAGAACATTGGAAGTAATGACTTTTATTCTATATATTGAATTCAGAGCCTTGAATAGAGAAATACTGAGGCTGGAAATACTTATGCAGAACACTCAAAGAAATAGAAGATCTGGAAAAAAATACTTCATCTAGCTTTAAATCTCTACAGGGTTTATGTCTATATATGAGCTACTTAACATTTAGGGTTAAATGCAGAGGACTGATTCTGGGCACCTACTTCATGATGAAATGAGATCAATCAAACCGTCAAATTGTTTATTTCTCTCCACTAACTACAAAGGGTGTCTAGGTGATTAGATTATTCAGTCAGATGAATTTAATCCAAGATAACTGCAGAAGCAGGCAGCTGATAATACTAGGGAACAGCATTTATTTTTCAGAAACTACTCCTCTTAAAAAAGCATTTTGCACCACCAGTTCTTCAGAGAAAATATTTAAGAGGCCCTTAAAAATTATTTTTCTTAGTGAAGTTTGCATTTTTATTGACAATTCTGTATTTTAATTATTACTATAATTTTGCTTAAAATCCTTATACTAGTTCTGTTTAAATAGATTCTAAGCCTTTACATATGTGAAATGTTTGGGTTTTGCAAGCAGCTGTTTGTGGATATGAAGGTGAATAATTTTTACTCTTAAATAATGCTGATTTTCCATTTATTTCCACCATAGCTTGACATTTTTTGTCACAATTACAAAGACAGACTACCTAATTTCTTGTCATGGGCTGTAGCAAAGATGTTTAGTATTTGTATAGTGATTTGGATCAGAACAGTAATATACAATTTCTGTTTTTAAAAGTGTAACTGTGAGTGATGTCAACATTTGCCTCCAATAAGAAGACAGTGTGTCATCCTGAAAAGGAGATATATCAGCAAAATAGACTAAGAAAGAATATTAATTAGAAAGCAAAAAAAAATAATAATTATTTTGTTAGTCTGGAAAAACTGGGCCAGAATAAGAGAAAGTTAAAATCAAACACAACAAAACAAACCCACAAAAAAGCCATGTCAAAATATTTTTTTTTTTGAACTATAAAACCACAAAGAATCATGGAGACTTAAAACTGTTGAAGCTTTCTTACCATACACCTGTGGTATACAGGTATGTCACCATGGAACCATAAGTCTCCTATCACAGAATTCTATAAAAAGCATACCAATTGCAATTATTTATCGGTTTACAACCCTGGTTTAAAAGTACACATGGAGATAAATATCAAGTGTACTGTTTGTATTATGATGTCTCCTAGTCCTGCCATTGGGATACACTCAACTCCAGCTCCTTCCAGCACTATCTCCTGCCAAGGACAGAGCAGTGACATTCCTGTTTGCAAAGGAAAAATATCCTAGGATTATTTCTGTGATTGGCCTCTGTGGTCACCTTCTCTTTTGAAGAGAAGCATGATTTTCTGTCATGAAACAAGATGTGTCAGTGATCTCTGAACATTCCTTTGGAAAGGCTAGTCTCAAGCTGGAGCAAAAAACGGTTTCCAATCCACTGATAATGCTATTGTCAAGCATATTGCTGTGTACTATCACACCGAAAAAATAACATTTCTGACAGTAAAATGAGCTCTTACGTTATTTTGTAATTAACATACATTCCAAATGATAGATTGTGTTTCAAGTATTTAACATTAAAATAAGAAACTAAAAGCAAAAGCAAGAATGATGTGACACTTCTGGAATTGGATTTACTGGTATAATCTTTCTACACTGTATTTTCTGATCCATCTAAATAGCTTTGTAACTGGTTAAAGCATGCCCCATGCCTCCCAACTGTAGGAACTGTCATAGGCTTTTGGATTCGGAAAAGGATTATGTTCTCCACTGGTTTTAATTAACATATTTCTGGCCATAGTCAAAGCAGTACTAAGCAATTTCCATTTAACGTTTCTCATGTATCTGAATTCTAATCCACCCACTCTTTTTGATAAAACATTGAGTAGTGGCCTGAAAACAGAACTGCAAAGAAATTTGGGAAAGAACTTGGGGGGGAGAAAAATGGCACTGCTAAAAATCTGTTAACTATTGTTTACTGATTTAAACTGCTAATGATCTCACCGAGCTGGAGCTAAGACTCCTATTGATTAGCTAAGGTTGGCAAAACATTCACTCCCAAATATAACTCACTGCATATAGTTAAATTTACAAGGGAATCAAGCTATAAAAAGAGAGCAACTCTGCCACATACTAGTGGCAATGAATGCAATAGCTGTGAAGCTCTGTGATGGTATATGACATGCATTTCTCCATACATTTACATTTTAAAGTTTTAATGAAAGCGTATTGTCAGGGAATGCCAAGCCCACTGTGTATTTTCCCTTTGCAATGCTGTGACAAGCCTCTGCTTCATGTTGCAAGCAAGAAAACAATTTGTATTAAATGCAAAGTGAATATGCAAGAATGAAATTGAACAAGTTCCTCCAGCAAATCTGCTCCCCATCAAAAATCTAGGTGAAGCCTTTTTCAAAGACAAAACCATTTTACTGCATTTCTTATGAAGCAGGCTCTTATCTGGTATTTAGACACTGGCTGTCAGAAAGTTCCCTCTTCAAGAAAGCTGCAAAGTAAAGATGCTGGAGTACTTCCTGAAACTTCATCAGCAAAATAATGTCTTCCATTAAGAAAATAAATTCAATTAAATACATGCATAGAAATAACTGAGTCTGAATGTTAAATGCCTTTTAGCATCTGACTTTATGGATTGATGGTATCACTTGGTGTACAAAAACCTGCAACAACTAAAAACATGTAACATTCATAAGATCAAAATAAGTTCTAATTTAGAGCTCTTTCTGTAGGGTATTGTTTTTGAGTTTATCTATGTTCAAAAACTAAATTAAATTGCTCCCTTGGGTTCATAATAAACTATGGTTTTATTTTTTGCTTTGATGATGGCCATCAGTGAAGAGATTTTAATTCATCCTACCCCATCCTCTGCTACAGCTGGCTCCCATGTCTTTTTTTTCTGTCTTTTTTTGTCTAGAATCTGGCTCTCATTAAGCTAGACATGGCTGATGTTGGTGTATAGGATCCAGTATGAATAAATAGAACTCATCAGTCTCACATGTAGCTCTTAAGAAAAATCCTGATACAAAAATCTGTCCTACTCCAGGAAAGCTACCATACCGTAATTCTACTACACCTTTGTTTTTACCATCATTTTACCAAGACATTGCAGTATTTTAAAACTTCTCTTTATGGACACCATGGATCATTCTTTTGTCACTAAGATCAAATTATTTAAATATGAACACAGAGAGCCCGCAAATTCAGAGAAAAGCCAGATTCGGCACAGGGGTTGACACAAACCCTGGCATGCCAGCGAGTGTTTGCAAGCGCGCTGTGTGATATGGAGGCTAAGAGGGCCCCTCACAGATTTAGCTGCCAGCTAACATGAGCCTGAGTTACACAATCAGCTTCTAAATTAGGCTAATCACTTAACTTTGGCAGCAGTGTCACAATAAAAAGATTCGTAATTCATAAGAGAGAGGGCGAAAATGTGAACCTTAGCAAAAAGACACGAAGTCACACATCAAGAGGCAATTATGGGTCTCAAACACCAGAAAGCCGAGCGGGCATTGACTAGAATCAAGCCAGGCAACAGGCAGCGTGTCTGCTTTCATTGCTGATGACAGTGAGCGTTTTGTTTATGCTGTTGGGCCATAATGTTAGTACACTATTATTGGTCTTTGGCTGTATTTTCAAGAAAAGTAAGTGATCCTACCTCCTTTTGGTCATCAGTGTTTCCTCACATGTGAATACTTGAACATCCATTCCTATTTCAGAATTAAGAGTGAAAATGGTTCTCTCGTCTGGAGTATCAGTACTTCACCGTAATTGAGTGTTGAGTTAGCCCTATAGCAGATCTTTAATGAGATAAATGTTATTAAAGACTGAAAAAAAATAGCAGAGTATGGTGAAACTATCTCTTTAGAGATCTGAGAGCTCTCTTTAGAGCTTGAATTTCAGATTATTTTTCGTAGACAATTCAAAACTTGTCTTCAGTATCTTATGAAGGAGTCATTTGAGAAGAAAGATCTGATTTTCTGTAGAAATAGGACCATTAGATTTAAGGCATTTCTTAAGTAAAGTATTCAGCTGAGTATTATCTGTTGTTAAGATAATTAGGTCTAATTTTGTCTTGGACCTTAGTTGAAGATTTGCAGTGGGAAATAAATTCTGGAGGAGTTTTACCTATTTAAACAGACAAATTAAACAGGGGATTTTGAAAGACATATAGATTTCTAGCTCATTCTCAAACCAGATTTACTTGACATAAGAATTACATTTTTAATGTGCAAAAATTTGGCTAACCTTAGTTAAGAAGCTATATTGGGATCTCTGAATGGGAACTATCAAGCTATATATGTTTTCAGATATGCAGATCTACAGCACCAGTAAAAGCATCTTGAAAAACTACAATCTCATTATAACATAGGTGTGTCATACGGGGTTGTCAGACACCTACATCAATGTCTTAAAACTGTGCTACTAGGAATTTTCATAGTGTCATCAATGGGACATTGCTAAATGCTTTTTTTAAAATTTCATCCATAAAATTAAAAGCCTGATCCTCTCTTGCTTAAGTAAACAGCTAAGTAGCAGTAAATTTTACAGGGAATAGATTATTCTATCCTCAAAAAAAACAATTATACTGTCATCTTGCTAACTTTTTTATTCACTACTAAACATAAACCTAACTAGAAATGTCTGTTTGTGAGCAAAAAAGTTGGCACTTTTTTTCCAGATGAGGAAGGAAAGAAACAGAAAATAATCATTATTCCAAGCTCTACAGAGCTTAATAATCCCTTTACTCAAGCAAATTCCCCATTAAGGCCACCAACATTTTTACCTCAATAACTGCTGAATCTTCTAATAGAATAGCATAATAAACAAAAGACATAGAAAACAAAAATGAAAGTTTACAGTAGATTTGACTGCACAATGTATCACTGCATCTTTCTCAATATCGACATATTTATTTTTTGGTTCCATTGGTAGCTAAAAACTAGATATTTTAGACATTCTAAAATAAACATATTATTTCCTCCTATTCATTTTGTATTTTATCCTAGATTGAGGTGATACACAAAATACAGTACACATTTTATCTCACCCTTCAAGTCCAATATAGAGTTTCTTGAACCCAGGCTGAATCCCCAGCAGAAATTATTGAAATGCCAGGAGATGCTGTGTTCAATGGAGCAGAAATCCCTATTTTAATGAAGACAGCTCTTAGGTAAATGGAGATACTGTATTTTATGGTATGGAACACCTGATTTAAATCATGGTGATGTTAAACACAAATTCATACATACTCAAGCAATGTGGGACTTAGTCAAGTACCAGTTTAAAAAGATCTCAACAAGAAAATTCAACACAAAGCCTCAACATTGTACAAAACAACTTCTGAAACTTTATTGTGAATTTTAAAGTACATTTAGAAAGGATCTTATCCTTAATATCATTAATTAAAAATAAATTTGAAAGAAACCCACATACTAGTAGTATAAGCAAAGTTCAGTACAGACTTTTTGAAGTCACAATATATACATTGCATGAGAGTGCAATAAGCTTCCAATTACATTAGGTATGTATTTTTAAAATAAAGCGTTTTGATTTGACATGTGTGAGAGGCATACTGTTTACAATTAAAATGTTTTACAAAATATAGCAAAGGAAAAATGGAATTTAATACATTTTGAATGTACAACTACTTTATATCCTTTTTAGGTAGTTCTTTACTCAAAGTGTACAAAGGTCCATTTTTTAAAGGACACCTATTTGTTTGCACTGTCCAACACTGATTAGAAATCATAGTTTTAAAGATCCATTACTATACATATCTGTGAATTCTTATTCAACTCAATGGCCACTACAATGAAGAAAATATTACAGAATCATTGACAGCATCTTCTTCTTTCCTAAACTATGCATAGATAAATACATAGCAATGGTGTCTATTACTACAATAAAAGTGAAACACTTCACCTGATTTTTGCAGCTATTCTTTGCATAAATATAATGCATAATATATATTAGGTTATTTATCAATCAACTGATTGCTTATTTTAACACTCAGTAACATATAGAAGTACATACACTGCTATCCTTAAATATTTTCCACTCTGTAGTGGCTCATAAGATTCAAAAAATCAACACTGTGAATTCATTATTTTCAACCTGGGGGATAAGTATCCCTCAGATGGACTGATACTACTTATACAAGTTAAACCATATTATGAATCCATAGCTTCCACCTCCAAAATACATAACAGGAGTAATATAGTATACTGTGGCTACTAACTACCGCATAATCATTATATAGGAAATCGTCACATCAAGTGATTTACATTTATGATTACTCATTACATTATATCACACATGGAGCAAAACTCTTCCCAACAGATGGACCTCCTTTTCCACAGTTTTTCATGATTTAGAGAAAAATAATCACACAGCGACAAAGTCATGTCTCAAGAAGAATGCAAAATGTGTTTCCTTTTCCAGGATCGAAGAGTGACCAGTAAACTATTAATTATTTTACAATCCAGATGTAAAATGACATCATTAAAGAGAAAGTCAAGTTTTCAGCACCATGATTAAACAGCCCATGTATTGGGGGTGTGAGACTGTCATTCAAAACTGTGGGAAAAGCGTACCAGAAAATTAGTTAGCCAATAATGAATTAAAAGTTGTACTTTCCTTTCAAACAGAACACAGTAGGGTTATGTGATTTGTGTCCAACCACTCTGCAATGTGTTATCTGAACAGCTCAAGGCATTGCAAAGGACAAGACAGCTTTGCATTCATTATTGCCAGAATAAAAAGAATATGCTGAAAATATGTAATAACTGAGGGTGGATTTTTAAGCACTACCAAGGATGTCTGGGACACTACGATCTGCAGAAGAGGGCATGCTATTTCTGGGTGGAGACAAAAATCCACTCTACAAGGATTTGCCTACCTACTTTTCCTGAACTTCTTCACCATAGTTAAAATGAAGCCTCTTGCACCAAAAAGCCTATCTTTTCAGTATAGCTGTATGTTCTACGGCGAAAAATGTACACTCTCTCCACAAAATGCTACTTAATAGCAGCAGTCACTTGGAGGGTAGACACTCTGATTCAGCTGTAACACACTTTTGGCTGGGCTACTAATCCTGGTACCTCTCTTTTCTGTTTCATGCAAAATGTAGTAGACGAGGCTTTCATCTGTCATCCCCATTAACAGCAGGAAGAGATGCTAATACCTTCACAGATCTGCCTGATATCTTTTCACTTTTGCTGTCCATTAACCCACCAGAAACTTCGTGATGAAAAGCTATGAAAATATGCACCCTGGTTTTTGCCTAATATCCATGCAAGCAGACTGCAGCAAGCCCACCAACTTCAGTCACGCTGCACTCGCCTGTCCACCACACACAGGGTGAGACCTACAGACTGCCTCAGGAAGCCAAAGGGAATGGAAATGAGAAGTCCCTGGCATGGATCCTGGAGACAAGACAGGCTTAGAGACAAGACTACTGGCATGCTAACAGGCTTTACTTGAAAACTTCCTTAAAAAATAAAAAAAAATAATAATAACCAGAAGTTTTACCAGTCAGAAACCTGCCCAGTGTTTCTGTATTAGAGTGACACTTTAGGTTAAAAAGAAATATTTTAGCTTTCATTGTGTGGCACATTTTTTCCCTATTTGTGTTTTAAAGATACAAAATAGCCCACCTCTTTCTTTAATATCTTCAAAGAGGATAACTGAAGCCCTCCAGGATCCTTGACAGCTTAAGTATACAGTAGGAATAGTTGACAATTACATGTGCTTTTCCCAGTGTGCAGAAAAGGATGGCTAATGGAATTAATGAATCGTTTGCTGTTCCACTAGTAAAAAGTCTAAATAACAACATGACCTTCAGTCAACGCTGCCAAAGAAGTGTTTCCTTAAACAATTTACTATACATGAGAGATGACCTCAGACAGCAACCGATGTGTTTGTGATTTTTCTTCTTTCATTTTCTCTCTGTTGTGTAGATTTATACAGATAGCAGATTGGTATCACTTGTTACTTTTCCTAATCACTAATTATTAAAGCCAAACTGGGAAAAAAGGAAAAGTATCTTGCTCTAAAAACTAAGTTCATTTATCACAAACACAACATAAATTTAAATCTTCCACTTCAGTAAAAAAAAAAAAATACTCCCAGCTTTAGATTTTTCTTAGATATGTAATAAACAATGTTTAATAGCTAAGTTCCTTTCCAAAGAAATGTTTTTAAAATAAAGCTGAATAGCTCTCTTCTGGCCTTGTTTCTATTTCATGCAAATCCACTGCCATCAGTAGTGGGATTCTTGGTTTAAATCAGTGTGAAAAGAAACCGGGTATCCATTAAACTCCTAATGCTTCATAGTGCTAAACAGTTTATTAAAAATGTTAATAAGAATTTGGGGTTAAGATTCTTACTCTTGTTTTAAAACTGATATTTATCAAAGGAATAGAGATGGTTTATTTAATATGAATGCAGACTGCAGACCAATTTTTATACACATATATTTTTAAAATTGTAAAGCTGGAAACACTCTTCCTAAACAGAAACTGCATTCCTTAATTATCTTTGAAGAGAAGGGTTGGACTAACCCTACATTTTTAATCTTTTTTAGGACTTAGTTTAGCAGGATAAGAGGTTATAGCAGAGTAAAAATATTATTTAGTACAGTGCCTACAATCCACTGATGCTTAATATAGTTGATCATTGAAATACTTAAAAAGATAGTATTAAGTGATTTATGTGGTTGATGACATAAATGTTTATGACAGCCTTAGCCACATAGTTGCATCTGCTTGACTTCCACACACTTTATTTGAAGATATGCATGTGTAAAGATCAGTAGCAATTGCCAATTTGCCTGATGTACCACATCACCATACAAAAACTGCTACAGATTTTCCCCCTCAGGTGCAATTTTGTCATACTCCATTAATCCTTTCAATCCTCCTCCAGTCCTGTCGACTTGTTATTTAGTAATCCCTGATTGTTGTGGTGAAGGAACATTGGAAAGTCTCTGCTGTCCGCAAAGGCAGAAAATTACAATGGTTGTCTATTAAATTTGGCTCTCACAGTGCCCACTTGGATCAAGTCCACTTGACACAATCACAGCCACTACCCATAACATCAGAACAAATTATCAGCAACATCCAAAATGTCAATTTTAAACTGATTTTGTGTCTCACAGTGTCGCCTCTTCAGTACCCAGACAAAGGTGGAAGCACAGCAAGATTTTTAAGGAGGGGGAAAAATCCTAAATCCACAGATCACATAGGGTAGCTTCATTCAGTTATGCACATCAGGTTTTCACTTTTCAATTCCCAACTGGGAACTATCCCACATGATTGCAACCTATTGTGCAGCTGAACAACTTGGCTTCCTTCCACTTGAGTCAGTTAAAGAGAGATTACTGAGCGCGTTACTTTCCAGGGCTGCTCTCATTAAATAACAGGTTCTCTATGAGCCCCAGCATTTCTCTCTTTTTTTTTATAATTCAACATTTTTACACTGCAAAGTAATCTATTTGTGTGGATCTTCTCTCTCTCAGACGGACATGCCGACACACATGCAGAGGCACAAAGCCACAGGGTTTCTATCCCAAATCAAGTATGTTTATCCCTGTCTTTTTTTCTACATACAGACAGCACTCAAATTCATCTATTTTTTTAGGAAAACAAACAAAACTCAGCCTTTCATCAGCTTGATTAATTTAAACCTGTAAACCTTGGTCTAATTCTACTGACATGAAAAAGTAACGGCTACAAGCTCCCAGCCAGGACTTGTGATTGATTATCTAGAGAAGCGTTTACAAAAAGGCTTGTTTGCTTATTAGTTGCACTAAGGTCTGTATTCAGTGACATATACAACCACAATCTTTAATTAAGAAAAATCTGACTAAATATTTATATACTTTAATTCTGAAATAAATTAAATAGGAATTAAATAAGCAAATAAAATCACACAAAAAACTAGAAACAGACAAAGCTTCACAATCAACCACAAGAGAGTAGAAATTTAAAAATAAACCTCTTCTTTATCTCAGATATTTGAAGTTGCAATATTTTATTTCTCATATCTGACTTTTCTTCTGAAGTATATTTGTTACTTTCTCATCCTTCAGAAGTCCAGCAAGATCTTACCCTTTCCACTAAAAAGTAGCCATGAGTGTGACTACATGATCTACACGCTCACCATAGGCCCTTTACATTTCTTGGCATACTGTTGCATGAATCAGTCTTACTCACACATGGGTGCAGTGTATACTTCCTTCAGATACCTGGGATAGTTTTGTTTGGTTTAACATACACAGAACATAATACGTAGAAAATTCTGTGTGGAAGAGTCATATTTAAGCTTGATGAGACTACTAAAGCCTAACCCAAATGTAATACATTCTGGACTGAAAGGCAAACAGGAATTATTGTCTATGAGTAGTTTAAAAATTAGTTGAGATTTCACTGTCAAATTTCAATATTTATAGAACTAAATACAATTAAAATGATCTACAAGTAATACCAGCCATGTGTCTTTGCAATACTGTTCAAAACTGCAGGATACACTTACAGTAAAACACTTAACAAAATGCAATTTTTTAAATGAAAATAAAAGGTTCAATGCAATTAGTTAAAGAAATCTTAATGCATGCTGAGCAGTCATATATATATACAATACCTGACAGAGAAATCTAGCTGGAAAAGAAGGTCCTGGTGCCTAATTCTGAGCCTAGCAGGTCTCTAAAGGTCATACTAGTAGTAGCAGATAGCATGCACTTCAAAATGAGTCCCACCAGTCTATGCTGCTGCCTACATTAGCCCAAATGACACACATACGGATGTTGCCAAAGGAGATTCTCAGGACAGGCCTTCTCATCAGCACAGGCGGGACCCAAACATGCCATGACCAGTTGTATAAGCCCTGCTGATGACAAGGCATTTATCTTTGAGCACAATGAAATACCGCTTCACCCCTATACATCAAAATTGTATTACCTGAAGCTGACTCACTCTTGATACCACCACTGTATAGCATTGGCCTGGCCAGATTGGCAGTAGGGGGGAGCTACAGGGTGGCTTCTGCAAGAAGCTTCTAGAAGCTTCCTGAGTTTGACAGAGCCAATGCCAGCTGGCTCCAAAGAGGGACCTGCCGCTGCACCAAGGCTGAGCCTATCAGTAAAGTGATACGAGAGGAACACCTCTGAAGAACGGGGAAAAAGAACTGCATCACATCAGCTGGCACAGAGATGGAGGAGTGAGAATCTGTGAAGACAGTGAAGAAGGAGAGGGGGGAGGATGAGCTCCAAGCGCCAGAGCAGAGTCCCCCGGGTCGTGGTGAAGACGATGGTGAAGCAGGTTGTCCCCCTGCAGCCCATGGGCGGGGTGCAGATGTAAGCCATGGGGCAGAGGACCCCACGCCGTGTGGGTGGATGCCTGAAGGGGACTGTAGTCCGTGGGAACCCCGCATTGGAGCAGGTCGCTGCCAGAACCTGTAGCCTGTGGAAGAGTGAATGCCCACGCTGGAGCAGGCTGGCTGGTGGGACTTTTGAGATGCTGCGGGGGACTCACGCTGGAGCAGTTTCCCTGAAGGACTGCACCCCAGACTCACGAGGGGTGGGCTGCCCCCTCATGAAGTGTCACACGTTGGGCAGTTTGTGATGAATTGCCCTTCGTGGGACGACTCATGCCAGAGAAGAGAGCGTGAAGCTTGTCTCCCGTGAGAGGGACCCCACAATGGCCCTGGGGAAGAGTGAAAAGTCCTCCTCCAGAGTGAAGAAGAGGTGGAACCAACGTCAGATGAACTGACCGTAAACCCCCTTCCCTGTCCCCCTATGCCACTCGGGGGGAGGAGATGGAGAAACCAGGATTGATGTTGAGCCTGGGAAGAAGGGAGAGATGGGGGGAAGGTGTTCTGCTTTTAAGATCCATTTGTTTTTTCTTATTTCTCACTACTCCTTTCTGATTTTTTCCTAATAAATTTAACTAATTTCATCAAAATCGAGTCTGTTTTGCCCGAAACAGTAAATGAGTGTGATCTCCCTGTCCTTATCTCAAACCTTGAGCCCTTTGAAATATTTTCTCCCCCTGTCTACTGGAGAAAGGGGAGTGAGAGAGCAGCTGTGTGGGTACCTGGCTGCCAGCCAGGGTCAAATCACAAGAAACACGGTGTTTCCTTCATTGAAATTTTGAAAATATCTGCCCAGCCCCTACAGGACCAAAGACTCGCATGGTTGCACTCCTGAAGGTTTTCGCATCAAGAAACAAATACTAAAACATGAGTAAACCCAAATGGAATAAGAAATAACCATATGAAGGTACCTCATGATGTTATCCAGTTCAAAACTGTCTCCCATTACACAGTGGCTGATGCTTTAAGGACATCCCTAGATGTTTTAATTCTCATTTAAAATGTAAGCAGAAAAGATTCATTCAGGGAACCACTTGCTAAGGAGAGCCCAGCAGTCACAAACTGTTCATCTCTTCTTCCTACTATCCTGCTTTTTGTCTAAAGGCATTCCTATAGAATATATTCAGCTCTGATATATATATGCCATAGGTCTCTGTGCAATAAGCCTCACAGTGATTTGGGACTGCAACTGCACTAGATTTTCAGATGATTCATTGTAATGTCTGACAGCTGGTTTAACCCTGTAAAATAAATCTTCAGATGTCATTAAATCAGATCTTTGTCTGTTTTCATAAACAAAGAGATTGTCCAGTAGAATCATAGAATCATATCAGCTGGAAGAGACCTAGAAGATCATCAAGTCCAGCCTTTGTCCCAGCCCTATCAACCTACTAAATGATTCCCCCCAATGCAACATCCACCCGTCTCTTAAACACTTCCAGGGACGGTGACTCAACCACCTCCCTGGGCAGCCTGTTCCAATGCCTGACAACTCTTTCAGTATAGAAATTCTTCCTAATATCTAACCTGAACCTCCCCTGGGGCAATTTTAATCCAATTCCCCTCATCCTATCACTCTCCACTAGGGAGAAGAGACCAACTCCCGCCTCTGTACAATCTCCCTTCATGTAGTTGTAGAGAGTGATGAGTAGTACTTGAGGACTTGGTTGACTTCTCAACTTGAATATGTAATGTGGTTTTAGGTTAGTCATAAGAGAAGAAATGTTAGTCTTCCGAAAATGTTAAAAACTACTTTGAACATCCTTCCTATGACTCTTTAGCTATTAACTATCATAGAATCATAGAATGGCCTAACCTGGAAGGGACCTTAGAGGTCATTTTAATCCAGCCTCCCTGGTGCCAGGGACTACATAATAGTGTATCTTCTTTAGCCAACATAAATAATGTACCTTTGGTCAGCATTGTGTCTTCTCTTTAAGCTAGAATCGTCAGCATATTTCAATATGTATATATAATCCTGTATATACAAGCATGTGAATATATCTGTACATATATATACACACGCACACACATAGTGACAAGGTGACATGATGAATGACAACATATTCTTGCTTGAATTATTGTAGGCCTAAGTACACTAGTGAAACTAAAATAACTAAAATAACTAAATCAAAAAGAAAAATAATAGAACTAAAGTAAGTAGCTAAAAAAGAGAGTCACTATTATGCACTAAAAGAATCACGACTTTTGAGATGATGACATAGCACGCAACTTGATCGATGTGGCCGATTCCTGGTGTTTTCTCCTTGCAAAAAATGATACCTACCTGTTGCAGTTTAAAGACAGTGTGGCTGATCATCTTGCTAATATTTTTCTCTTTTTTTTCTGAGATTAACTACTCTCATTACTAATGTTTCCATTTAAAATGTTCTAACCTCTAATTCAAATCACTTTTCAGGTGAAGTAGCAGACAATATTATTAGGATTTAGTTCTGTGATCCTCATGAGTTTGACACGATGCAAAGGAGTAGGCTTTTCAAAAGCACTTAGTACCAATTGTAAAATACGCACAGATTTTAATGGAAATCTTCTGCTAACCTTAAACTGTTCTGATAAAAATTTCATCCCTCCATGAACTTAGGATTCAGCTACCTTGTACACAGAGGCCAGTGTAGCTACTTGTAGATCAAATGTTATGCACAGTCAAGTTTTACAAAAAGAAGCCCAGGGAAGTAATAGCATCACTGTTAGCTTAGCATATAAGAGAGCTATTGAAAAATAATGGTCACCTTAAAACAAATAACGGGAAAGTTAAATCAGAGAACAGTTTAATATTCACCTTTGACAAGAGAAAGATGATCATTTCCAGCTGTTTCCACTTTTAATTGATGACCTTTTACGGAGTGAAAGCCAGCCAATTTTCTTCAGAAAAGTGTACTCTTATTCTCTTAACTCGGTAAGAACTATATGCTTCTTATTCGTCTACTGCACCATAGGGATGGAATAAAATATGAAAGCAAGTTTTTCTTTATTCTAGCTTGGAAATTAACTGTTAAGCTCAGTGGAGGCAGAAAAGAAGGTGGCATTTAGATATAATTAATTTAGTATCAAACCAAAGCAGAGAGCCTTCTCAGAGAAGAAAGAGACCAAAGGAAATTTTACCTGAATTTATTTCTGAATCAATTCCTATAAAAGCAGAAGACCTTTCTTTTATGCTCAAATAGATTACACATTCTTTTTTATAATATGTTCACCGTTTTTAAAGATAATGTAATGAAAAACAATTGCTAAGAAAGAAATAATATTTTTTTTCAATACATTAAAGTGTAAGGGTTGTCTGAAGATTAGGCCTGGACCGTTTTTTTTAAAGCAGATTGTGGGATAGATCCTCAGCTGATATGAAATTACATAGCTCTGTTAAGTTTATTGTTCAATTAGAATGTAATGTAACTATGATTACAATTTACTTACTTTACCATATGTTAATAAAATAACAAACACAACTTGTAAATTTTATTCTCTGCTTTATTTTGGCTGTATTTAATTACTTGGATTTTCTTTAATTGTAAAGAGTGAATGTTTGAGGGGATAAATTTTCACTTGTGCTGTCAGACCCAGCTAATCATTCCCTACTTATCCACATTTCTAAAGACCTAAGATTTTGCTTGAAAAGAGGCTTAGAAGCAATTGTCTTGTGTTCATTAATCCATAAACATTTGATTTCAAATCAGATTGCCAGCAGACATAACCTCTTTGCATTGCTACAACAGAGACTTGATTTGATTAATCAAACAGCTCTGATTCACTGAATTGTCTCCAGAATAGTTGTCCCTGACAATACTATGCAATTAACTGCTGATGTTATATTGGCATTCTTGGCTTTTTAAAACTGTTATGTTTTCCTTCACAAAAAATGTCAAAATTTTATAGCTAATTCAACAGACATGCTACATAAGGGCCACGGCATCTAACGTACACAGTCTTTAATCCACGTTCTAATTTTGGCTTTTAAAATAAGTGTCACCTTTAAGATGTTGTTACTCTATACCTCAGTTTACCCTCTACTGAAATAGCAATAATGATATTTCTATATTCTAAAACAGTTTTTAAATTTATATAAACTATATAAACATTTTCTAACAATTTTATTTTTAGGAGCCATGCAAAATTACATCTCACATTTTTGAAGTACTTTTGCCTGTTCTGTTTGAAATAGCTCTCATTTATACAACATTAAATAGACTGCTTTAGGAATCAGAAAAGCTTTACACTTTAAGATTCCAAACCCAAATATGCTAATTAAGCCTACATAGTTAATACTAACTGTTACTAAAACAGCACAAGCCAGTAACATGTAGCAGATGTATGATTCACTTCGTAACAAATAATGGCTATTTTTGGGGAGTATTTGCTCATTCTGTGAAATACAGGAAAGGTGAAAAAGCCTACAGCCAGAGCAAAGGAGAGGAAAAAGGTAATATTCTGTTGCTACCTTTGGTTAGACAACAGGAGGAGAATCCAAAGCACCTTAAGGAGACAGAAAAACTAAGTCTGTAGCCTCAGCACAAAGAGTAGGAGTCACAAAACTTTCATCAATAGATTTCCAAAAACTAACAGTTCCTAAGCCCCAGAAAAAAAAGCTTCATGGACTTCAGGGATCAACAGGAATCATAGACAGAAGGTTTCAGAGGAAGTAATAAAAGCTGTGAAGGATGCAAGTATCTATTTTTTCCTGGGCTCTCTTAAATACTGTAGTTCTCAAATGATGGTTGGTGCAAGAATTGTTTCAACCAACTGGTTCATTCTGCCAGCTGACCCTCAGGAGCACTATGTAATTATCCCACCGATAAAATCTCCTGTGAACCTACTAAGTCTTTTGCTTTACAGGAGAACATATTTACAACTAAAATGGTCAGTTCTTCAGCACTGTGTTGACTACCTGCATTAACTGAGAACAGGCAAGAAACCTCAGCCAGCCTACAATGACTCTGCCAAAATGCAGTTGGTTAGATTACATTAATTCTCACTTTCCATTTGACACAATCTGTTTCTTCTTATGATTCAGAGAACTGAAGAATGGACCTTCTGGTATGATCTTAGTCTAAACTCACCATATTGTTTTAGCAAGCTTCTTAACAAATACTTCTGTATATTAAACTGAGTATTTTCAGTATTCCTGAGAGATAAATTAGGCTACAGGTATTCAGAATACATGCAGCCTCCCCTTACTCACTGTGTGATAAGATGATACACTACATCACTCATGGGATTATTGACAAAGTATTTGCATTTCATAATTTATATACATGAACATCAAAAATATGTATGTTAGTACTTTCATCAGTTATTTGTTTTTATGATTTTTGCAGATTTTCCTTCCTGAAGTTTTATGTATTTATTGTATTT
Source organism: Apaloderma vittatum (assembly GCF_000703405.1). Classification (NCBI taxonomy): domain Eukaryota; kingdom Metazoa; phylum Chordata; class Aves; order Trogoniformes; family Trogonidae; genus Apaloderma; species Apaloderma vittatum. The sequence goes on along the minus strand of NW_009734723.1, from coordinate 21,564 downwards.
TGGGCCATAGTGTGTGCATTCAATGGTAATTGCTTAGAGTTACAGAACAATTAGTGACTTCTTTTCAGATTTTTGGCAGAGATTGAAGTCTCGGTACAAGCCGAGAAAAAATGCTTGTTTGTTTTAGAAACAAAAAATACGACTCTTAGTTATTACTTTGGTAAAAACATGAGTAATTTTCCCAGATAAAAGGAAGCAATACGAAAGGAAAGAAAATTAGTGGAAAAAAGGACAGTAGAGTTTTAAGGAAGGGGTGCAAGACCCCCTCCACACCTCTAGAGGTCACAAGTCTTTCCACAATAGCAAACTTGTTTCAAAACAGGGATGTGGTCAAAAGTGAAATTTCTTTTAGACTTTCAGCTACTAACAATTGGGCTTTTGCCCAGCATGCAGATTAGCATAATATGCTGCCTGTGTTAAAAGAAAGGTCCACGACTTGAAACAGCAGGAGTGCTGAAGTCAGAATGGAGTTGCTTGGAAGAACTGAATAAGGAAGCCTGAACATTGCATTTATTTATTTTTGTTTTTATTAATGGGAAAGATGTGTCCCACCATACACTTGTATTCAGTCCAAGCATCTATCACTTGACTTTGTAAATGATGTTAGATTTCTTAGAGATGATTCTTACAGCCTAAGCTTAAAATAAGAAGTTTCAACTCAATTGAAATGCAAAGACAAAATACTGCATTCCTTTCCCAGCTGAGCTTTTATTTAATGTGCCAGATTAAGAAGCTTGCTCTACTTTACTGGATCAGAGTCAACACAGTTTGTCCAAGAAACAAGAGATAAGGGGAAAACAGGTCTTAATCAGGCAAATTCTCAATAAAACAAATGGGCATTTTGCCTGAGCGTGTTCTACAGAATTTATCATGGTATTTTTGCCTCACCTAAATTTGAAAAAGTGGACTGGATGTTTCACACAGATATTTCAGGACAGCTAACTGAATCCAGAAGAGAGTAAAAACAAACCTCCCCTTCTGATGTTTATCAAGCTTTAATCAACTTCGAATCCCCTAAAGAAAATTCACACAGCAAGTTGGAACAGCATAATCTGAAGCTCCAGTGGGTTTGGATTAAGTATAATGCATCTCACCACTGTCTTAAAATACCTCAAGATATCACAGATCCAAGCACCAGAAATGTGCTTCTTTTTGTATCCTGTGCTTAGAAAATAATGGCATCTATTTTAAAATTCTACAAGTTCCTGTTAAGGGCACAGATGATCCTAACTACACTCAGAAGTATTTTATTCCTTAGAATAGTGATTGGTATGTTCAATTGTTTTCATCAATATACATCTCATTTTTTCTATAAATTAAATGCTGTCCAACCAAAAAAAATGCTATCTATAAGCATAAGTGGCTCAAAAGTGGAAGTGTCCATGTAGTATCTGAAATTATTTCAATGTGCTTAAAACTACTGGCTGCAGGTCACCACATGAACAAAGTAAACCAAGAAGTCAGAGCTACCTATTAGGTACAGAGCTACCACAGAATTATGCTTATATAAAAAAAAAAAAAAATCAAACAGGCAACTTGATGGTTAAACACATAATTGTGGAGTGGGACTGAGCTCCAGTTTCCCTAATTCTTTCTATTTAAAGTGAATTAATGCTTCCTATTAGAAAACAGAGATCACTCAAGGAATGACAAGAGAAGAATGGGTGCTGCCGGAAAGATAGAAGAGACTTTAGCGATCTGAGTCTCCTGCAGCCTGTTGCTTGTAAGAAGAAAGAGGGATTATCACAGAGACATGAGGATATAGACTCAACTCTTGACTACAAGCAAAAACATCACTGAAATAGCTGCAATTTCACAAATACAGAATTAATGGATGTGAAATCAGAACTCAGCTCAATATAGACTTTACACATGGAGGTCTAAACCCCAAAACAACAGAAAAATAACTTGGGAGTAAATTATATTAGCAAATTCTTGGCCTTTTTCCATTACTATAAAATGGCATTAGTGTAAATGTGACTCAGACTTGGGATCCTTGGTCACTGCTGTAGCCAAAAGCCTAAGTGTATGAAATCTCCTTGGCTCTGTTAAAGCACTAGTGCTAAATTCTGGGAAATGATAACACTGATTCATCTCAAAACAGTCTATATATAACAGCAAGACTAGGCACACATAAAATTATGCATTATCTTGCCTCAAGGTTAGCAACCTATTCCTAGTAGAAGGAAAAATGTTATTTTCATTCCCTGCAATCATGTGATAAATAGCTGTAGGGCAGATTCAGCAAGATCGCGAAGGTTATGATTTTACAATATAATGAATGTGTGTCTAGCTTTTTGCCACCTGTAAAAGCAGCAAAACAAAGCAGGACTTGTCAGTATTTTGCTTATGGCAGAAATCAGACATTGTCCAGAACCCTTTATGAGACACACTGCTACCTTCTTAACTAGTTTGATTTTAACATTGACTCCAGTACTTCAGCAGCTCAGCTTTCCAGCATATGGCATAATTGGAAGCAGCAGCCAGCAGGTATCACATGTGAATGGGAAATGTCTCCCACTGAGTAACTACTGACTGTGAACCAAATACGTGGTCTTGTAGATAGGTTTGTGGGGGAAAATTAGAACAAAGGGAAAAAACAAGGATATTGCAGACAAGAGGATCCTTGGATAGGTGACACATTTGTGTAGGTTATGACGCAAGCAAATTACCTTAAAAGTGCAGAAGTAGAAAGTACCAAAAAAAGTCACTAAATCTAGATAAAAAATGAAGACATGGCAACAGTAAAGAAACGTATTAAGGGTTATAAAACAACTGTTTTGCCAGATTGCTTACCTAAAATAAAAATAAAAATAAATTGTTTTACAGGAATGGTAACATTCCAGCTGACAGCAGTCCAAACCTACGGAAAATTTCAGCAGACACTTTAGAAAAGGTGGGAGACACATACTGAGAAGTGCATTCTTAGGAGCAGGCAGGCTCAAACTACAGTACAAAAAAATTGGACAAGGCAGCTCAAGCTCAGGACTGCTCACCTCACTTGCAAAGGAACTGGCATTTGTTCTTATTCTACTCTTTTTTTGTCCACATGGTGTAGATCATGGACTAAATATTTTATACTGATCATGACTCTTATATTGTGTTTTACTGAAGTAAAAATTGAATGTAGGCAACATCTATACCATCACCATCATGACTTAACGGCCTATGTTGAATTAATGTTTCATTTTGATGCTTCATATTCCTCCACTTTAGAGGTATAACCATTGTATGCAGTTGCAGTCATTGATGTAGTCATGTACAGTTTGCAAAATGGTAGTACCAGCATTGAAGAAGGTATGAAAATGCATTGCAGTTATACCAAATGGTAATGCAAGCTTGGCAGGAACTTCTCGCAGCATGACTGCTAATATCATCAGGGATATAGATGTGAAAGTCTGATGAGGACTTCAATTCAGCCACAGGATCAAACTGTATGGTTTTGCCAGACAGCAGGGCACACATTTGCTTTGCATCAATTCAGAAGTGTAAGTGGGCCTAGAATAAGTATACAGTTAATTCACATCCTCAAAGGCACCTTTACATTGCAAGGTAGTGTAACATGTTTTTATAGGTAATCCAGTATAAAATCTCACTAGTGATAAGGTGTTGTAGTTTCACCTGCCTATAGCCAGTTGAGACCGACCCCAGGTATAACTTTTCGGGGCTGAACTTCACCAGCTATATCAAGGTATGAAATACCTGTTTCTTGTCTCCACAAGGATTTTACATTTAGACAGACACCTGAAAACAGCCATCCTGATGTAAAACACACCCTTTTTTTTTCAGTAAAGATAAAGGCTTAACAAAAATAAGAAAAAAGGCATGCTGCGTTTAAAGAGTAATGAGTGTAGAGCACAGTCCAAATGTAAATGAGAAGTCTCTCAGTCAATTGACTTGTGTAGAATAACACAAAAACTGGATTTCTCCCTTTCTATTTCAAAAGATTTCTGAGAGCAGCAAAATTTACAGGAGAAAATGTCAAACAAATTGTCTACAGATACAAAAAGCCATGATTTTTTTTGTGTTCAAAAGATTGCATCTTCTGGTGCAAAAGTTAATGCACTTTGCAAAAGATATTACGCCATGGCTTATAAGCTTCAGCTGGATGTGGTGGCAGTTCAGATTTCATGACAGAATGCTAACTTATCTTTGCTATTGGAAAAACTAATGAGGTGGTAAATAGTTGCAGAGTGATGGTACATGCAGCGATATGCAGGTTTTGCGGGTTTCTCATTATCTGTGTAACAGTGTACACGTAAAAGTAATGAAAACCCAAAACAGGCAGTAAAAGCTTAAGGCTTTAAAACTGGAATAGAATTGTGTTAGTATTTTCTAACAGAAATATGATAGATATAAGCAAACTCAAAAAAAGGCCCCTCGATATTTCAGTTAGGGTTTTCTGCTAAGACTAAGCTCTCACAGGCACTGCTTAGGTGAAGATTACAATTAGGCTAACACAGCCAATTTATTCTCATGCTGGTTTTATTCTAGTCGAGGCAATGACATAATGTTAAGCAGTCTTAAGGATCCTCTTTGTTATGCTTTTTGCCTATGGCTTTTAATTGAAGGTGCTATCACAGCATCCCTGTCAGACTCCAAATGTCACGAGCAGTAGCCAGTCGCAGCACACAGGGCAGAGGGCTCTCCTGACCCCCATCTTTACTGAGGACAGCAGGAAGTAAGATATAACACTCTGCAGTAGCTAGAGGCTTCCCAAAATGAACTTCAACAATACTGAATAGAAGCTAGGCTTGTATGTAGCATGAAAATGTGGATAAATACCAAGTGCAACATAGTGAATGTGTAGAATGTTTTTTCATGTGGTCACCATTGATCCAAAGAATGAAAGTTCTTAAATTGGAAATTACGTCTGTGACATATTTATGACAGATAAAAATCATAAATAGCAGCAAGAAGTACTTTGTCTGGAACTGATCTGCACCATCTATAAAGCATCTTGGTACGCATTGCATGAAACCGCTCTGCTGAGAAGTGCTCAGCATGCGGCTTTAAACAAGCAGACTCAAGGATCACTGACATTCTGTATATCACAGCAGCACTGCCAGCTTTCTTATTAAAAGAGCAAGTTTTTCTGCAAGTCCAGACATCCACAGTGAGCTTTTAACCATTTTGAAATGTAAAGGTAAGTGAATGTTTTCAACTCTCAGTCCAATCTCTCTTTCAAACTGCTGAATTCAAGAAGCACTATCCCGTTACCGAGTTTCAATCTCCACTGTTCTGCTCTGTGATTTACATTTTTTGCTGTTATTTTCAGAATCAATTTTCTATCACAAGTCTCAGTGAGATACCACACCTATTACAAACTGTGAATGCATTATGCCATCTGTGAGAGAAGTATGAACAATCTTACAAAAAAAAAATAAAAAAGGCAGGCAAGTAAAACATATATTAAATTATTTTATGTACTTGTTTTAACTATGACAGATAAAGAATGGCTACAAAAATAGCTGGTGAAATCCAGCAGACTAGCTGGTACTACAATATTGCACAGTACTCCAGCACCTATAGGTGAAGATACAGAGGGTTTTGGTTGTGTATGTCTGTGTTAACTGCTCTGAAGGAGGATGATTCATACAAGCCATTATACCATATGAAACTAGTTTCACTCCTTTGTTATGCACAGCTAAGTTGCCTAAATAGTATCAATTACAAATGAAATAGATTTGGTCACTATTAAAATGCTGACCAGTCACGTATGTATAACCTATACGTATTTTTAGTACTTACAAGCCCATTAAATTAAACATACTTCAGATTTTGACATGCAGTTTAGGGCCAGATACATTTACTCTCTCAGTTCCACTGCTTAACAGAAGGAGCTCTCCCAGCTCACATCTCTGCAAGTCCACAGTTAGGCCCTAGTTTCTCATCTGTGAAACCTTCAGCTGAGTTTTGCAAGCCAATGTAGCAAGCCATCAAGCTACACAGGGAAAATGTGTGTTACATACTGCAGGAATGGATCTTCTCAGATTTGTATTAATAACTGTAATTCATTCTAACTAGATTTTTTTTAAATCTACTTAAACAAGTAAAAGTAAGTATCTATCTAGTTTAGAAAGTGGTTTACTTCTCATATTATGCTTCAGTCCAGACGTACTTCCAAATGCTTCAGATCTTTGATTCTTAATGAATCCAGTTATTTCATTAAAAGTCCTTACCTACAGCAATGTGTGGTTATGGGTTGAGTGTGCTACATAAGATGTGCCACTTATCTGCTGTGATAGTATTCATCTGAGGGGAAATCTCAGATTTCTAATATGTGCATACATATGTTTTACAAAAAATAAGTGTTCTCAGAGAACAAAAGGGAGGATTAAAAAGAGAAACAAGAAAGGACATTGACAATATTTTATAAAAGAAAGAGATGTATTTAAGCATCAGCCAAATGACACTATTTTTCATATCATTTTTAGTGGAAGCTTGAAGATTAAAATACTCCACAACCCATTAGTTTCTTGGTACTTGTGACGCATTAGAATATTTCTCAATCAACTGCTAAACCACAGAAGAAGGCCAAAGCCTAGATTTGAGAAAAGAAGAGTAATAGTGAAATCTAGGGATGTTCAGCTTGGGATGCTATTCACAGACCCACCATAGAAGTGCATAAGTTTCTTAAAACTCTTGAAAAGCACCTACCATTTTTGATGATTTCTTAGTCTAGAATTTGAAAGTCTGCACAGGCCACCCAGAAGTGGTCCTGCTCTACTAATTAAATATTATGGACTGCATGAAGTTTGTTTAAATGTATTAATTCTATAATAGAACTGAAGAAAACCAAAAGTAAGTGTATTTAAATCTCATTCATATAATGTATCTTCATCTCATTCACACAAGATTGACATTCACACAATTCATGGCAATAGTCACCTATAGCTTCATTTTCCACCTGGGTCGTACCAGCACTCTCAAAAGGATGGTCGTCAGAGGTCAAGACAAACAGGACTGGGGTGAACCAGAGGTGGCTTCCCTTCACCGTATCCATGTTTCTTATCTGTTTCCACAGTATAGACAAGCATTGCCATTTTTAAGTCATTGCATTTTGAGGAAGAAAAAAGGGGTTGTAAAATAAAAATAAAAATGCCAATCATAGTAGTGGATCATCTATCTTGCCTCATTTTGTATTTCTGCTGATTGACAACCTGGTGCTCTTGTAGCACACAAAGGCAAAAAAAAAAAAAATCAGGTGCTCATTTGAAACTGAAATGTTTGATGGATGTAACAGCTTTCTGAAATGAAACTGATGAAATCTCAAATAGGAAAGTCCATCTCCTGTACAGGGGGAAGATTAAATTTCAATAGGCAAGCTTTACTGTCCTTTGACAGATGCAGATTTCATTTATTTAATTTATTTTTTTATTTATCTGGCAGTTGCTAAAAATACAGGAGATGACTAGAGCTTTGCTATTGGTGCACAGTCTACCTCCTGCTGCTCTGCATGCCGCAGACTCCTCTGTGATCTGTGTTTCAGGGTACTGTGTCACAAACTGAAGGCAATTTCAAATTCTCTTACTGGAAACACTAGCACTTCACTGATATTTTGACCTATATTTTTGCAGTGGCAAAAGTGAAACAATCTGACAAGTGACTGAAAATTCATATTGCTATGGACACGTACCTAGACCAGAGAGGTAAAAGAAGCATTTTTACATGGTCAGATATGAACGACAGTAGAGAGCAAAAGTTTACAATTTCCTTTTTCTTCACAGAACTGGAATATGCAGTGCTGAGGAAAACCAGAAATACTCAGAACAGTTCCAAACTAAAATAATTGGTGTTTCATTGTACTATCTTCCTAAAATAGACAGCTGTATGAATAGCCAGATAACAATTCAAAAGTCAGCAAGTCTTTCAGTTGATTTGGGAGCCTTTGAATTTGAGCCCTAATTTAAGAAGACTTTCCTAAAGGCAACTGTGTAGACTACACTTTTTTTTTTGTGCATATACATTATTCAAATAATACTTTTACTTAAAAAGCACATATACTTAAAACTCTTCTCTCTACTTCAACAAGAAAACTGAGCTGAATCATACTCTTCACCAATAATGTGAAAAGTATGGATCATACTGGATCATACTCTTCCCTGGTGTGGGATGCATCTCATCCAGCTGTATCCATCAGCTTTGGGAAGCACGTTAAACCAGCATATTTTCTTTAGGGCGGAGTAAATCATGAACCCAGTGAAGCAGGTTAGATCTGATGTGCAATTACAAGTTAGACAAAATGACTCCCACCCTAATCACAACAGAGGCCAAATCAGGTACTACATGTACAGGTGCTACTAGCTAAAAGTATGTTGTTGAAAATCATACAAATTATGCTCTTTGTGAACATCGCTTAGGCTAGGTCCACAATCAGCAGTTGGGCACCTGAATCAATCATAATGTTCAGATAAATTCATTACATGGAATACAGAGAGACTGGCATAACAACCATATTCTCAAAACCTACTCCACTGAATGGAAAGCTACTAAAACCGGGAGTTACACACCACTTTCCCTTCAGGCTCTGCACCTTATTCTACACAGGAAGGAGATGTTCTCTTAAATCAAAACTCATGAGTCTGTAACATTTCCTGGAACTCCTGGATCCCTTCCTCTAAACTCAAACTTCTGTTAAAACCGTCTTCCAAAAAAAAAACTGGTAGAAGAAGATGAAGACTCAGATAAATTTTAATGGTGAAAGCATTTCACCATGAAGTTCAGTAGCAAATCCTTTATTTCTCTTAAGGAATCTGAGTGAACACTCCCTATAATCACCTAATATATAGGTTATATATAGAAACGTATGTATCTCCTACAGAAGCCTTTACATCAGAAACACAATTGCCTCCATAACCTTATATCTCCATCTATCAGGTTTAGCCATTTAAGAGATATTACTGTTAGCTACCAATCAACAAGAGGCTATAAGAATGGCAAATACAATTCACAACTGAAACATGGTCTTCTTCTTAGCTTTTTTTTGTCTTTTAAAGGCTATACGGCCATAGGAGGCATAGGCTAAACACAATTATTTGTTCAAAAATACTGTACAGCCAGGTATTTAATATTTTTAAACAATTAAGAAAACCAATAACAGTATTTTCTTGAAAGCCACAGAGGTATAAAGACTATCCTGCAAAATTATGAATAAAAGTAATTGTAACTAACACTTAATTTGGCTTGAAGGAATGAGGAAGAATGGACAAATATCAGTTTGAGTTTACTAAGTGTTTTACAAATCAGTATCAAAGTTATCCTCTTTCAGCTACCAACCAGCAAAAATATTCAATTTCACTTTCTGGAGTGGAGAGCAGCTGCTAGTTTAAAATGCTACCTAGATCGTGTTTCTATGAACCTGGGGGAGGAAACAAATGAAGGAAGAAAAATTTGACACCTGATCCTCCACATTTTATCAAATTCAGCTCAAAATAAAATGATTTTTAATTCATTTGACTCCCAATTAATTTCACATATTTTTAGGTTTGGAAATATAATTTCAACATCATTCTATTGCTTTTATAAAGAAGTTAACATTAGGAAGAGCTGCAGATGGCACAAATCAGCAGATTTAGCCTAGTTTGGATTTGGATTTAGCTTCAGATGTTGAGCGGTAATTTTAACTAAGGGCTCCTTATATTCTGCTTGTAACAAGAAATGTGCGTATTCCAGAACAACTTTCATGTAATAGTACTATTATTTGTGCACAAAAAATGCAGTGTGGCATTTCACAAAAGAAATGACAAAACTACAACATCAGTTCATAGGAAACTACAGACATTACACACCAATAGACGCTGACAAATGCTGAATTCCTCAGTTTTCCCTGTTTCTGCAAAAGGTGCAGAACAACCCATGCCAAGACTTTAAAACAAATCTCCCCCACAACTCACTGCAAAAGAAACAATTAGAAACAAAGAATGGGTAACTTTTGAGACTGCTATGATTTAGACAATTCAGTATGACTACAAATCAGATTTTTAACCACCTTCTTCTGTATTATCAGACATGGTACTCACAAAATCTGAAAATTACATTAATAATGCAGGCTAAATCCTTTCAATATTTGAAAGTCCATTTTTTTTAAAAAAACACATCAATATGAATGTAATATCAAAATTATACTGGCTCCAATGCTTCCCTGAATTCTTACATCCTAGGGATAATCTACACGTCATTGTGTATAGCTACAACAATGTTGCTATACAAAACAATTTAATTTATTTAGTTTTTAGAAGTTGTCCCAATCACACAATCAATGCAATAGTGCTATAATACCAATTTGAGATGTCTTCTTTCAGTAATGGGTATTTCTGTTTCCAGAGTTTATAGCTCACTAGAACACAATCCTTTACAACAAAATTATTGCCACTACATCAGAAGGAATTTTTCTATATATTTTAATTATAAAGGAACAGTTAAGATGATACGCAGTTCGCATCTAGACAAGCACTTAAAATCTCAGTTATGTAAGATGCTAAAGCCCCTTATGTCTTGCTAAAAGACACCAATAGAAATGAACAAAAGTTGTCTTTCTCTCCCCATACTTCAGTAAAATATGATAGCATCTATTTCTTTCTTATCTGCAGCCTGGGAAATCTTTTTCTAGTCAATGGAATGTTATCTCATGTAAACCAGAAATGAACTGATTAAATGCTGACATCAGTCTGTTGAGATACTTTATTTTACATACACCCCACCACAGGCCGGAAAGTCAAAGCAGTAATAAAAGAATAAGAAAGTAACGTATGGTTGTGTGTGTTTGTTTTTCTTTCGATGAAGAAACAGACATTAAAGAATGTCTGTGAGATAGCTGTACTTGAATAGCAACTGAGGAAACTTCTGATTATAGATTTTACAGGGCACCATGATATTTTGTGGGACAAATGGTACCAAAAATTCAGGTATCACTTCTAATTCATGTTAGATCTTTCAGAACATGGTATGTTCATTTTGTCAGTTAAGATTCTGTGTGTTCGGTGCAATCAAATGCTACAGTAAGAAGATACAGCATCTCCTGAAATAAACGGAATTTGAACTCAGCTATCTTTGCCTAGATGAGGATCGGTCCATTAAATATTATGTATTTTCCTTTGTACAGAATACGTATAGATGAGCAGTTCTGTTGCAAAAAATACGAGTCCTAGAACTGATGAAGCAATCTTACTTAGAACTTAAAACTTGCACTTAAGATAGGTAGACTGTGACCATAAAGAGTTGCTGAATGTAAATGGGTCACAGTTTTCATATCTTTAACATCTGTTGTTTATACCCAAGAAAGCACATCAGGGGCAAGAAAATTAATTCTCCAATTGCTGTCAACCGAGTTAGGGAACAGCAATAAACAGCTTACTGTAAGCCTCTAGCTACAATAAAATTGCTGTCAATAATATGTGGTTGATATGGTTTTGCTGTGCTAGAAGAATAGGTTCTTTGGAAATGAAAACCTGAAATGGAAACTAGAAAGATCCTCCCTTGTTCTTATATGCAAAAGAACATTATCAGAAAATTCCAACAGCGTTAAACTCTCAGGATCTATTTCTCACTCCCATGTGTGGCACAAATTTATTAGCATTTGTTAAACTTTGGCTTTGCACATTCAGGACATATGAGACCCCCGAGATTCTGATAAAAAACTTTTGCATGGGAAACATTTAAAAAGAAATGAAGCTTGCTAGGCTTTTACTGTCTGTATCTGTATACAGACAAAATGTTCCCTACTCTAGTTTAGCATTTCTACTGTCACTATTGAAAATGGTATTATAGCTTAGGGTTATATTCAGATTTCCATTATAACCCTCAGTTTTCACATGCTCTTAACTTTCTGAAAAATTCTTCTTTTCAGCTGAAATTTTCCATGCTTGGTCTCAGCTCAGAGATGAATTTCTTTAGACAGTTGAGCAAAATCTGTTAACCTATTTTTTAGTTATACAAGGATAGAAAAAATACACTGTACATTTTCACAGTTTCTTATATTTTAGTGTAGATATAGATATATAAATATACAGAACTAGAAAACAATTGAATTTTACATGCAGACATTTTTCCAGGTGACTAGTCCTTACCCAGGACTAATAACCATGCTAGCATATAAAACAAATTAAGCATAAAAAAAGGAACAATAGAATTGTTGTGTTGTTTGTTTGGGTTTTTTTACACTAAGCAGTAAATCAAGGCCACTAAAAATAATACCACTCACAGAATTACGGAATGTTGTGTTTACAGATTTTTAATATTGGCAGGTGATGTAGAGTCTGCATTGCTGTTCCAATGCAGATCTCCATCAACTTATGCACCTTGAAATTGCCACTCTCAGCATATCAAATTAAGAGTTATTAATGTTTTCATCTTTTCTCTTACATAAGGCCCAAAGTTACAAATTTAAACATGCCAGAGTAAGACAATATCAATTACATTTACCACAGAAAGTTTAAGTGATGTGCATTGATCAGCAGGAGCCTGGCTACTCACTCCTTGATCAGGCAAGAAGTCCACTGACTGAAAAAGGAGTAAAGCAAACTCCATAGAGCTTGTTATTGACTATATGATTAAAAATATACCTTAATATGGAATGCATGTAATATGTCAGTCAAGCCTCAAATCCTTAATTTCTGCCATCAGAGCACAGAAATAAAAGGACAGTGTTAATACATATTTAGCTTTCCTGAATCTACTAGAACTGGCACTTTTCCAAAACTTCTAAATTATCATCTTGATTCAGGAAAGTGCTTAGAATGTGCTTACAGCTGTCTTTCTTGAAGACAACATATTAAGTCATTTGGACTTTCAGGATCTGCTTCAGTCCCACCACTTGAAATAATAGTTCAGCACATGCCTAAATGCTATTTGAGTAGGAATGAAGACTGATGGTTTTGCTCATAATCCACACCAATACCTATATTTAAGCCTGTGTTATTTGTCACTGCTGTATTCAAATCTGATTAAATGAAGTTATTATAATTTAAAACTGGGATAACCATGGTAAATTTGCCTTAATTTCTTTTATTATTTAATCTATTGTTAATCTAATGACACTGAGCAGGAGTTTTTGTCTGTTTATACGCTTTTTGTATGAGGTCTTTCACACAGAAGAATACAACATGTATTCTACTGTATTTCTATGTAGCTGTTTGGTGTAGTGACTTACTAATTTGAAGTGCATTTTGAAGTTCAATCAAATACTGAAAAGAACACTGATTGAGAAGCCTGCATAGATTTCAGAATTCTTTATGAGTCATAACACTGATTTTGAAAGCTTAGCTAGATAAGCTGGTGGTGTGCAACATCCTTTCCATACTCCTAATTACATGAATTAGCATTTAGAACAATCCCAAGTTCAAGTATTCAAAAATGCTCTTTTCAGAGCATCCACCAGGTTTACTGCAAGATAGGCACTTGAAGAAGGCTTTGGTTTTTATACTGGGTACTTCTGGAACATAGGCCTGTGCAATTCAAAGTGACATCTAAAGACTTAATCACAGAATTTCCAATAAATTTATTGAGAATTGCACAGAAATTGCACAGTAAAAAAAAAAATATACTAAGAAAATTGTTTTGAACAATCTATTTTTGAATTCTAAAAGTTTTCTGACTTAGGACCCAGTTCTAACAGATTTCTGCGGCCAAGATCCCATTACAAGTAACAAGATTTTTCTTGAAAGAAATCCAAGTGTGGACTAAGGTCTTAGCTCTCTATTAATATTGCATGTGTGTTTACCTTGGACTGAAAGAGTCTGTAAGTAAAAGTGAAGGATGCTTGTATTTCTTAGATAATATATTAATCACTTATTTCTTCCTTCCCTATCTTAACATCTTCCAGAAAAATCCTGCACCCTTTGCAAACCACATAAAGAAAACTTACTGAATATATAGGTAACTTAAATGTTAAACCTCAAGAAAACACTACAGTGGCACAGAACTAAGTATCTCTTCCTAAAGGATTTTCTAAATGTTTTTCACATACTGTGGCATTAGCATACACTACTATTCAGTAAGATTTTTAAGTCTGAATACCTTGCTTAAAGGCCATATTCTACCACTAATCTAAAAAAAGACCTACAAAAGTGTATTCAACTTCTATGTCAATGAATATTAGCTAAAATGCATCCTAATTTCAGGAATTACAAGCAGAATAATAGGACGGCTGCTAAGGATTACAACCAATGCCAGCTATACTCCTCCAGCCAAAGTGACAAGGGGGCATAAAAAGGTTATGTTCTGTAACACTCATCATTGAGGCAAAAAAAAAAGACGCTATCTCTTTCCCCATGGAATAAAAATATAGAAGCTCAGTTTAGATAACTGTCTACCTCAGAAAGAGTTATATTTTCAGTTACATATAATATTACATCTTTTGCAAGGACAGATCCAAATCATATATTTGCTGATTTCAAAAAGGATTCAATAAGACTTCAATGGAATTTGAATCAGGTCCATATACAGGTATAATAACAGATATTATTGTTAGATTGAAAACAATGTATTTAGTGTAATGAACACAGGTAACTGAAAATACTGGCAGTAGCTTTTGTCTGGGATTTTTTTTCTCCTTCATATTCAATTTTACTGTGTAAACCTTATACATACTGTCAGGTAAATAATATTTTGCGTCTTAACTGCCTCTACATGCCATGGGGGATTGCGTCTGAGTTTCCTAATAGAGTTTGGAAAGCTAATTTAAGCTAAATTAAAAACAACTCAGTACAGAAAAGGAATGTGTGGGCAGGGGGTGCTACATTCCGTAACTGAAACTGGGGAGAAAACTTCAACCGAGTAACCACAAATTATGCAGGGCTGTTCTATAAATTTGTTGGGTGAGGGGTTTTTTTTGTTTGTTTGTATGTTTTTAATTGGTTCTTTTTTAAACTTATGCTGCCAGTATGTGTATGGTGCTGTGAAGCCGCCTGAAGACAGCTCCGGGAGTATACCCTTCTTTAAAGTCCTTAGAAAGCTTAAGGTTCTGTGAGAATCTTCTGAGATGTTTTCAGTGTCTCTTTGTAAGTAAGAGTTGGTTTAGAGCAGTTACTTTAGCAGAACTGCCTCAAAAGTGCTTGTTTTATTCTTAGCATCTTGTTAGTGTGACACCTTACAGACACCTAAAAGTCAAGACACAGTTCTGGGAACGTCACATTTGTCTCAGATAAGGCTAATGCAACAGCAAGAGGATGACTTTATCCTAAACTTGGCTACTGTCAAAATCTTTTTGCAAAGACAAGCCTAAATGTGTCTCACTTGATTCTCTAGGATTCAGATCCCTAATAAATTCAGACAAATCACCATCACTTCGGAGGGTACAGTGCCAG
>NW_009734723.1:0-6228 GCF_000703405.1 Apaloderma vittatum | reverse complement strand
AGGAATATGAACACGACTCCCAGCACCTATAAAGTCGGCGTAGAGAAAGCGAAGCACGAAGGAAGCTGCCTTGCAAACACACGAACTTAACTACTGACCGCTCCGGTGCAACTATCATTAAATAAAAGGTTCTTTGGCTGTAATATCAGCTTGATCCTTCCCTCCCCCGCTCCCCCCCCACACTTTTTCCTAGCTACTGCAGGGCTGGCACCCGGCCAGCATAAGCGACATAGTACCTTAGTGCCATCTACAGGCTACACCGCCATGCTAATTTAGAGGCAAAAGACAAGCACCAATAAAATAAATTAGACAGCACCGCATTTAAATCTTTATTAGCAAGGAATTATTAGACCTAAGAAAAACTAATGCTGGATTTGGTTGAAATATGAGTTTCTCAGCCTCCAAATCCCTCTTCATATGGCGTATTTCACAGTTTAAAATGAGTTATGACAGATCACTTATGCATTACTAAGATGAGAAAACATTTACAATAGGCTGACTTTTTTTTTTTTTCCCCTGCATAATTCAGATGTATTCAGAGAACGCATTCCTTTCAAAAGTATGCTTTGGCCGTTTTTTAAAATATGCAACAAACTATCTATGCAATACCAACTTCTATCTATTACAACAAAATAATTTTGAACTCAAAACAGAGGAAGACTTCCGTATGGCTTAGTTATATCCTACCAACACACCACGTGCTTCACAGATGGAGTAGCATGGAAATTCGGCTGGCTTTGTAAGGGAAAAAAATTAACCCCTTTAATAACACTAACTTAGCAAGATTCCAAATCAGCTTGAACTATAAAAGAAACTCCAGCCAACTCACTTCAAAATTGGAAACTGAATGTACATATCCCTTCAGTCTCAAAATAGACAATTTTTCAGACTGAAATTTAGCATATAAGGAAACAGTTTTTCTTCAATAACTTTTACATTTGGAGAGTCAAATACTGGGGAGAAAAAAAAAAAGTCTGTTTTTTAGGGTTTTTTATGTACATGTATGTGCACACGCACAGATGCAAAATAGTCGTTTAACAACTGGTATTCTTCAAAACCCAAAGTATCAGAGGCGTTTTGCAAATGCATGGTTAAGACCCAGGTAGTGGTATTCTTCAAAACCCAAAGTATCAGAGGCATTTTGCAAATGCATGGTTAAGACCCAGGTAAATGATAAAGTGGTCAAGTTGTTTTAGTTTGTTTTTGTTTGGTTTTGTTTTGGTTTTTTTTGTTCCCCCCATAATGTCACTATATTAAATTAGACTGAAACAAAAAAAAATACCAACCCACAACACAGTGGCACTTTTAATACTGGTTGATTGGGCACTTGTATGCAGTACTTATAGACCAGTAAAAGTGCTCGTTTACCTGTCTGGTGTGTAAGGGGCCCTTTGTCTTGAAGCCTCCTTGGGAACTGCACTCTGAGGCACTGAAGTGATTTTTTTTTGCGTTTGGAAAGGGTGTCACAACCACCAACAAAGGTGTTGTCCAACGGGAGTTCCTGAATCACATGGTGTTTTTTCACTGAAACTGGAGTGTCAGGTTTGAGATGAAAAGCAGACTGCGGAGAGGCAGATTTGTAATGCTTGGCGAGATCAGGACTGTTAGGCTTAAAGGTTGTTGGTGGTGCTGTGCCCCAATCAAATCTTCCTATACTTTGCTCCTCCAGCTCTGCTGGAAGGCTTATTGTCCCGTTGATAGGTTCATGAACTGCATCATCAGGTTTGGACTCCTCAATGGTCACAAAGTTCAAAAGAGAGCTCTTTGGAGATTTCCTTTTCTTCCTTTTCTTTTTCTTGTTTTGCTTGTTCTCCTGATTGGGAGACATCCACTCAGCACCTTGCTTGCTCCTCTGGGCGGCTTTGAATCTGGACGCATGTCGACAGCGAACGAGAACTGTGACAAATATTACCACTATGACAACCATGGCACCTGCCACAATAGCGATCATGATTGTGAGATAGTCCTCGTTTTGGTAGGGTTGGCTACTGTCCCCTATGTTCCGGTCCAAAGGTGTTTCCATAGTCCTGCGTATCAAGTCATAAATATAAGAGGCATTTCCAGCAGTATCATTTACATACAAAAACACAAGCACGAGTGTATGCAGGGACTTGGGATAACCCAAATCGCTTATGTTGACAACTAAGCGATGCAGCCCCACATCATTCGGCGATGGTTTTTCTTCCAGAGTGATATTACCTGTCACCGGATCAATCCGAAACAAGCCCTTGTTATTTCCACTTACAATTGTGTACTTCAGCTCGGCATTCATGCCAGTGTCTATATCCACAGCAAAGACTTCGGCTACAACCGATCCTGGAATTGCTGAGAGTGGCACTAGTTTAAAAGAAGTATTAGAAGGTGGGTAGATGACAACGGGGCTGTTATCATTAACATCCATGACGTTTATGGTTACTTTCGCTGTAGAAGAGCGAGGAGGTTGCCCTCCATCCACCGCCTTAACATCAAAGGTGTAGGAGCTCTGCTGCTCTCGATCAAAAGAGACATTGGACTTTATAACTCCAGAGTATGGATCCAGCACAAAGTTTTCATTGTCATTCAGGATGGAGAGGGTCACTGCTTTATTTTCCCCAGCATCTGCATCGGTCACCGTGATCACCCCCACTGTGCTATACTTTGGTAAGTTCTCTGACACAAAAAACTGGAAGTGATTATGAGTAAATTTGGGACTGTTGTCATTTTCATCCAACACAGTAACAATTACAGCTGCTTGACTCTGCAAAGGAGGGGTGCCATTGTCTCGGGCCGTAACAGTGAAAATGAAACGTTCCTGCTCTTCTCTATCAAAAACTCTGGAGGCTGTCAAAACTCCCGTCTTTCGATCCAGATCGAAAAAGGAGGCATTAGGGCCAAGCTGATAAACAATGTCTGCATTTTTCCCACTGTCTTCATCTGTGGCACTAATAGTTGTTAAGTATAGACCACGACGGTTGTTTTCCGAAACTGACAGCTCAATTACAGGCTGGCTGAAAATCGGAGGGTTGTCATTTTCATCCTCCAGTTTAACTCTTACCAGGGCAGTCTGGTTCAAACTGGGCTTACCAGAATCAGAAGCAACAATTTTAAAGCTGAATTCTTTGGTGCCCTCATAGTCCAACAAGGAAGAGGTCTCTAACAAATACTGGTTGTCATATACTGCCTTCAAGTGGAAGGGGACCTCTCTCTCAATGAAACAGATCACTTTGCCGTTCACATCAGTGTCCTTATCTGAAACTGTAATTAGGGCAATCTTTGTATTGATGGGATCTTTCTCAGATAAGTACACTGTGCCATTGATGGGACTTATTATGTACCTGAGGTCTATGTTAGGAGGGTTATCGTTTACATCAGTGACATTGATGGTAACGGTTGCCCGGGCCGGTGTAGAGCTACCATCACTAGCCAGCACTGTCACTTTGTGAATAGCAGTCTCTTCTCGATCTAAGGACCTCTGAACTGTAATCAGCCCTGTGGTGTTGTTTAAAGCAAAAAATCTTTTGGTTGCAGGGGCGACTTGGGCACCAAAAATGTATCTGATTTCTGCATTGCTTCCTATATCTGCATCTGTAGCATGAAGCTGAATTACAGAAGTGCCTACAGGGGCATTCTCTGGTATATGAACCTCTACTTGACTCTCTTTAAACACTGGCCTGTTATCATTGACATCACTTACTGTGACTTGTAGGATGGCTGTGCTGGATTTCTGGGGGGTACCTCCATCCTCCACCTTGATTTTCATCACGTAGGTGTCCTTTTGTTCTCTGTCCAAGTTCTGCTGCACAATCAGCTGAGGCCATTTCTCTCCTTCTGGAGTTTCTACAATATCCAGTCCAAAGACACTCTGCCCGTTTAACAACTCGTAGTGCTGCACGCCGTTGAAACCTGTGTCAGGATCTGTTGCTGATGGGATTGGAAAGCGACTGTTGATCAGAGTGTTTTCTGGGATGGAGATATTGATGACAGGGGATGGAAACATAGGTGCATTGTCATTAGTATCCTTTACAATGATTTTTATTTTGATAAGCCTAAAAAAGTCATTGGGGAGAATCACCACCTCAAGTTCAAAAAAACACTCGTTTTCTTCTGCATAGGAAGCTCCAGCACAGAGTTTTTCTCGGTCTATTCTGTTAGATGTCGTAAAGATTTCCCCAGTGTTACTGGATACTTTGACCAGAGGGGCATCCCCTGCTTTAGACACCAGTCTGTAGACAAGGCTGGCACTGGTCCCCGTGGCAGCATTTATGTGAGAAATGTTCAGGTCCTTTGGTATGTTCCCTATGGGTACGTTTTCAGGCAGTTCCTCTCTAATAGTGTAAATAAGTTCTTGAGCTATAGCAGAATCCAGCCTTAAACAGGCAATCAAAGCAGTCAACAGGTAAAAATCCCTCAGGTCCATGATAATGTTTTTATTCTCTTTTCCTCGATTTTAGGACTTAAAGGTTTCCAGGGAGGAATGATGCGCGATTTGCAAGAGGAGGCATGCATGGACTGCAGGATGCATTACATCTCATTTCTTATTTGAAGACAGCACTGTCAACACAACCACACAGAACAGCATTATTGGTTTTTTAGGCATGACAAATCCACAATCCCCAATTACTACTTGTTTTTGCAATGCACACTTAGAGCAGTACATTTTCCCACTGCTCCCTTTTACAAGGAATCCCTTTGGTCAAATGCACTAATATCCCATCAGCTGCATTTGCACAGAGCAAGAATGGAAATAACTACTTACAGGATTAAGGGTAGATACCGTTTTGACACGTACTTTCTGAATAATTTCTTGGTACAGCGTGTAATCCGTAACGTGCATTCCCCCTCTACCCTCCTCCACCCAGTCATTTGGTGCAAGTAGAAAAATCTTCCCGTACTACTTCTGGATTCTAACTGCTATGTCAGCTGCCAAATGCAATTTGTTGTTTGCTTCCACACATATTTTTTAGCTCTTGCAAACCAGATTTTTCTCTGCTCCTTGTGCCTTATATCCCTCTCTGTAGCTGTGGCACTGAGAAATAACCACCCGGACATGCTGCTGCTGCAGCAGTCGTCACTGGCTACTTCACATCCCTGTTAACTGATGAGACAATAACAGGACTTACAGTTTCTTACACTCTCAGCTCAGTGTTTCCTCTCCAGATGTTGGATACTTCTCCTTCTGTTTAATAACCTTAAACTTTCTTTATTTGTTTTTAAACATAGTCTAAATCAGAAGGCTGGAAATTCCAAATGCAACTTAGGAGCAGCCAGCCTGTTTATGGGGGAAGAAGGGGGGGGATATATTTTCTGATGATGAAAGGAAGAATAAAGGTACAGCCTTTCCCCATTACAGTGATCTCCCTTCAGGATGTTATTAGCAGCTGCCATACATAAATACTGCAGACTAATAATGCAGGTGAAAAAAAAAAAAAAGCGACAGACAGACTTCTGTTTGCATGCTCTGCTAACCGCGAATTATCCGGGTGCAAGGCTGCCAGCACCTACAGTTTGGTGGAACTGGGCAGCCCCTGAGCACTAATCTTATCTGCATTAAGCTGCACGATAGCTGATGCCCGTGATTACTTCCAGCAGAGTGATGCAGGTAGGGATGCAGAGAGTAGGTGAGCCTTTGCCACCAACAGCAACTGAATCTGGAACACTGGTCCTTTCCCTAGATAAATATACTGCGTGTTGCCTTTTTTTTTTTTTCCCTTTACATGAAAAACATGACAGTGTATGGGTAACTTTGCACTTACGTTGGTCGTCTACCTTTGACGATCTGCTGCAGCTAAGCAATGATCTTTTCCAGCAGATACAGCACAATGCATCTGGTAAACCACCAGTTTTGGAGAAATCAGCAGCAGCCAAACGCTTCCTTCTTGAGATATGTGTTGCTTCGGGGTGGCAAATTGGCAACTCCACGGAACAAATTCACAGTTCTGTCGTTAGTCATCCTCTCCACGTTTCATTTCTATTAAGCGGCGATCCTTCGGGTGTTTTAACGTGCACGCAACAGCCCAAACAATCAGCGAGCAAAAATCCGGTGCACTTCTTTAGAGCGGGGGTATTTTCCACTCTGCACTGCACACAATTTCCATCCCTCTCTCAGCAGAGCAGAGACAGCTACGTGAAGTCTGCAACTTCTTACTGGAAACGGCAAGAGTTGGTCTGGAGGTGCTTCTCTCTCCCTCTTTATCTCTGGGGTGATAGTTGCGCACAGGAAAAAAAAAAAAGAAAAAAAGAAAAAAATCC
>NW_009734722.1:25580-46521 GCF_000703405.1 Apaloderma vittatum | reverse complement strand
GGGCCGGCCGCCGCCTCCCGGCTCAGCGGGCGATGCTGGGGAGGGCTGAGGTGCAGCCCGAGCGGCAGCAACCTCTGCTCGGCCCAAGCTCCCTTCCCCAGCGCCAGTTCGTGCTGTTCCACCTTTCTGTGGCGTTAAAATATCATTTCATAAGGTTTTGGAGTGTTGTTTTTTTTTTAAAGAGGATGTAATTGCTAACATACAGCTGTGTGTATCTGTATAACAGGCCAGATTCATCTGTGGCTGATACACAACCGTAAATTATTTGATCAAGTCGATCTCAGCTTAACTTTCTTGGCCCAATATCTCCTCTTTCCTTGCATATGCTTTTAAACTGGTTTCTCCCTCTGTGCTGTTTAGCTCTGGGGATCAAATTCTTCCCTTGGTTGTACAGGTGTAAAAGCAGAATACTTACATATATGAGTAATGCTGGGTTGAAATCAGAAAGAGGGATGATGCTTAACCTTGTAGTGCTTTCTAGCTATTAAATATATCAAGGCTGTCTTTGTAAGCAATATGCTATTCCAAATAAGGTTATATGGATTAGTTCTCTTGGTTGCAAGTCTTAATCAAAATCAGCTGACTTTAAAACTACAGCTAGTCAGTGGTCTTGAGAATCTCTGCTTTTAATTCAGCGTTGATGGGAATTTATGTAGCTTCATTGACTTTGCTGGAGTTATACTCACACAGCAGGATATGTGTCAGCAAGGTCTAGCGCTCCTTTTCTCAGGTCTCTGTGTAACAGTGCATCACTGAGTATTACCCGTTTTACCAAGGGTAGGATTTGTCCTGCATGACTCTTGTCAGGTTAACTGGCTAGCCTGAAGCAGTCTTCTGGGTGTTTTTTTTTTCCCATAGTCCTCTCCAGAGAAGAATTCATCTTGCCTCTCTCTGGAAAGGCTGGACTTCTTTCGAAGCACTGCTAACTCTCCCCTGAAGCCCAGGAGACTGGCATATGATAGCTGACTGAGGTTTAGGTGGCTAAAGTTAAATGAGATGAAGCCCAACTTTGGGGTTACAGTGGTGCCGTGACTGGGTACACACTGCACTGCGCATTGCACAACCCGCAGCACAGATGTTGCAGCCAAATACAAGCTGATGAACAAGGCTGTTCAGACGATGCTTAGGAGCACCATCTTCTCAATTTCGTGTTATAAATCTCAGTTCATCATATTAGCCTGCCCTGCTGCCATTTACTGCTCATGGTGGGTTTGGCATATAAGCCCTAAGTACATATCTTACGTGTTACTTGATGTTTTGTACCCTGCAATGCACCCTGGGATGTGTAAGTTATCATATTAATTCAGACTGAAGAAGCCAGAAAGCTGAGATATGAACCTCAGTTTCTACTTGAATCCTCAGTTTCTAGCTTTCTGGCAAGGATGTTCCTTAACAATTGGTCTCATTCGTACTTTTAAGTTCTTCTGAGCCTGGGTCTTCACCTGGCCAACATTGCTTGAGAAATCAAGGTGAGCTGTTTTAATATGCCCTTGGCACCTAACTGAGCCTGGAAGATCTTCAGCCAGCTTTTAGTGCCTTTGGCAGTACCTAGAACAGGTAAAATGGAATTGTAATGTCATTTTCCAATGGCAAGGAATTAATTTAAGCTTTTTTTTTTCTTGCGGTATTAAAATTTTAGGAGGCTCTTAGAAGACCTTGTTGTATCACTCAATTACTGTTGCCCGATGCTATGAAATTAAACTGCCTTTGTATGTGAAAATTTTTTAAAAAACCCTTCCTGGCTAATTAAAGATGCCCTTGTTAGAGCTGTCTTGAGTGAAAGGCATTAGAAAAGTGAATACAAATTGATTTTTTTCCACCATGTCAGGCTAAGACTTTATTTGGAAAATTATAACAAGAACATTTTGAGAATTTTAAGGTTATAATCTGTGAAGTTTTGACAGTCCTTTTGCACTTACAGAATGTAAGTGCATATATAATGCCCCCATATACAGGGAAAGTTACAAAAGGAAAATATTATTTGGTCTAACAACTAAATAGGAGCCAAGCTGGCATCTTCTAGTTTCTACCATTCCTGTTTTGCATTTTAGTGATTTGATAAAGCGTAATCAATACAAATCACACTCTGGCATTTTCCTCCTAAAAGATAAAACTGCCTAGCCACACAGGTCAATTGGAGAAAATAAAAGAATAACCTTCTGTAATTCTGACAGGGCGGACATTTCCGAAGAAGGGTCAGACGTGTGTGGTGCACTACACAGGTAAGGCACCTTCTGAATATTCTCTCACTACCAACTGCCGTGTGTTCAAGAGCGATTTGCCATTTCAAATGCATTTGTTGCTGTTTTTTTTTTCCTTTGTTCTGTCACTCATAATCCATTTGATTCTAATCTGGGGGTTTCCTGAGTGCTTCTCTTCTAGGTGAGCAGTTTAGGCTACAGTGTGTAGATGTGCGTGCTAGTAGATTTACCAAGAGCGGCATTCAATGGTGAGAGGTTAACAGATGAAGCTGTGGGCCTGATTCTTTAAGCCATTGTACCAGCTGATGAAATCAAGCACGAAGCAGTGAAAATGCCGGATTCATGTTTTTCCAGCTTCTGATACAGATAACTAATGCTTGTACGTATCTTAAAACCACATGCCTATGTACTGGCAGTAAAATTCATTCCATGTTGAAGAGGTCTGTATAACAACTGCTTTATGGATTTGTATGAATCTTAAGTGGCGAGTTTTTTAGTGGAGCTTTTTATGCTGCACCTTTGCAGAGAGGGAAAATATCATTTATATTAATTTGTAATGTTATGTTTTATATATGGTTGCGTAGATTGTCAAAAGAATGCCAAGACCTCTGAAGTCTGAGTCCCTAGCTGGGAACTTCACATCAAGAGCTGCCATTTTATGTGGTCTTTTCCTTAAGAAGGCAAAATGTAGGTGATGTAGGGATTGACAGTTGCTGATCTGAGCCTAGATCTGTGAGGTAATGTTTTTTTTCTCTAGTATTGAGTATTATAGGAAAGTTCTCACTGGCAACTGTTGTTTTCTTTCAGCTTTGAACTTGCTTCTGTAGCTTACAGCTGGAGCAAGGTGGGAATATAACTAATGAAGTAAACATATTTGTGTTTTCAAGATGCTTTTTTTAATAGAGTTTCAATAATATCACTCTTCAGAAGGTTATATGTGAGTTAGTGCACCGGCTTGGCATGTCTGTGTTTAAGCTCCTATGCTTTTGTGTATTGACAGTATTTTGATCTGATGACGATTTCTAGTTTAAATTAGAAGTTACACATGGGTCTCCCAAGTCAGTCTCAGCTCCTACAGACATTTCTCTGTAACTTAAACTAGAAAATAGAGTTTTGAAATTATTTTTATGAATATGCTGAAATATGTGTTTCTGTTCCGGTCCAAAATGTCAAAAGTTTTTATGAAATAAAATTATCACCTCTCACCCTTAGATAGTTTGACATAAATTTAAATGTCAGAACTGAAATAGGCAAAAAAAAGAAAATGAGACTGGTGGCTCCTACAACACTTAAATTTGGTAGATAACTTGAGAGAGAGTATGAATGGTAAATTTGGAAAGGTAACAAGGTCCTACATACTCTTAGTGTTATTAGATACCATCTTAGACGTAGAAGACTTTATGAAAACTCATTAAATCAATCTCCAGCATAAGCTGTGCTTCCTCTGTATATCTTGTTATTGGTGCTATGCAACCCCTCTAATTAGAACATATGTCAAAAGAAGCTCATTGTCTCAGTTCCAGTGCTGTTGCAATGTCCAAGCAGTCTTTGGTGGGAATAATAAAGGGAGCCCATGGTTAGTGGATAAAATGTTTCTTCCAGTGGTCTGTAAAACCTGTGGGAAAGATGACATATGAATGTCAAGTTTCAATTTAAAACTATTTTATCTGAATACAACATAACTTATTTTTATACTGATCTGATTCCGGGTGTGTCTGGGATTCGTCTTGAAATTATTTCTGACTTGTTTATGTGATCTCATTAGGCCTCCCTGTACTTAATGCTTTTCCTTACCACACTCTTGTGAGCCCTGCTTTAGGAAGTGGGTAGCTAAGTTACAGAAATGTCCATAGAGATATCCAGAACATTTGTCTTGTCACATATAATGGGAGTTAGTAAAAATTAAGACATGTAGGTGCAAGGAAATGGTGCAGAAATCCTGCTTTCCAGAGCTGCTTCCTATTGGGAGCATGAAGAGCTGACAGGTTGTGCCCATGTTCAGCCTACGTGTCACTGGGGAGCTGGGCACAGATACCTGTAGGGAGGCGTTGTAGTCTGGGAAGTGGGGGAACCATGCACTCCACCAAGATCTAGAGCTCATTTGGACCCGCCGGGAAAGCCTGACCTCACTGGGGTGCTCTGAGCCCAGCTCGGAATCCAGCACGAGGCACAGCAGCGGCAGCCGCTTTCAGTCAAAACCACGGCTGGTGGGAACCCACTTCATCTGTAACAGCCAATTTCAGACATGGCAAACCTATGCTCGGTTGCCTTTTGCAACAGAAGAGGGTCGTAGCTCTATTTTCCATGCCCTTAACCATCACTTTTTTTGAGGAGGAGAGAAGTGAAATTTCCTGCTCCCTCCAGTTTAGCTTGGGACATTCAGCAGTGAGGAATGCAATAGCCGTGGGCAAGAAGAGGAGCAGGCAAGAGGGTGAGTAATTGGTTCAGGCACTCATGCAGGGTTATTGGAGGAGTTGTATTCCAGTCTCTGCCTTCAGGGATTAACTTTGTACTTTTTTTTTCCTTTAATCCAGTGATTTTTCCATAGAGTGGTGCCCGCTCTTGGCAGCCTGGTAGGCCACGTAGCTTCTTGTGGTGGCCCTTCTGCTCTCATACCAGTGCACACACTATGTGGTGATATAAGAGCTCCTTAGTACAAATGTGGCTGGTTCCACGATTCCCTGAGGGGCCAGGGGTCTTTTGCACATTCATATTAAAAAACACTGTCTGGCCACTAATTCTTCATCTCTCAACAGTTTCAAGTGAGGAGGAGGAGGAGGAAGCTAGAAAGGGCTTCCTTCTGCCAGGGCAAGTTACAAAATTTTAAGGAGACTCAAACAAGGAGTGGGCTGTGGGCTCTATTGTGTCTTACTTCCCCATCTTGTCTTCCAGCTCCAGGAGACTCCTAGATGTGCATTTACCACGTGATGGGGAGTGCTGGCAGAGAGAAGGGATGGGAGGGAACTGCTGGCGCTACCCAAGTAAAAAGCCTGTATCCTACTTCTCAGTCATCTTTGGGAAAAAGATTTTTAGGAGCAAGCTGCCTGCAATCCATGCAGAAAAAGTCTTGAGAGGACCAAAGATAGATATTTGGCAGAACTTTAGAGGCCTCTCTGTTCATCCTCCAGGATCTTATGATTCACTTACCAACAAGGAAGCGATTCGGCAGGGTAGTTCCTAGTCTGACGACCCTACATCTTCTGGAGAAGTGGGAAGTGAGAACTGGAATCTCCTCAAGATGGAGGAGAACTATGATTGAGTTTTACACTTCTGCTGTCAGTGCTCCAGCTATTAGGCCGTTACATGTGGCAGCTTTGCCTCTTTCCTTGTTCAATTAGATGCAGAATCTCAGTAGGAGACTCTGTGGTCCAATTCCCACATGCCTTGTGTTGCCTTCCTTAGTGGACAGACCTGAGTTTCAGTGGCAGCAGGAGATAAGGTGCAACCTTACTGGAGAACACTATAGAAGGAACCTTTCAATTTAAGCAAATATTTTTTCTCTTCTTTGTTTTTTTTTCCTTTTCTTGTCAGGAGTAGTTCTTGGCTGCTTTACAATTAGAACAAGATTTTTGGATTACCCTTCAGAGGTACCTAATTGCCCTTTCTGACTATGTAAGATGCCTTAGTGCCTAACTTTGGTACTGTAAATCACCTGCTAATTTTTCAGCTTTGCACAGCCTGAGTGAAGTACACAAATAGATGCTCCAGATCATTGCAGAGGATTAGATAGGACTGTGACAGAACATGAAACTGAGTCCCAGTCTTTGTATATGATGGAAGAATGTGGTCAGATTCCCGTATGTTTTATCTTTATTAAGAAACATAAATATTATAATTTCTTCTTATCATGCAGCATCTATGTTATGTCTCAAAAGTTACCTGGCACAATATGAAAGTAATGGGCTTATTAGATAAGGTAGTGCCTTGGCACTGAAATGCATTTCCAGCAGCAATGGTTTGTGTCATGTTTTTGTCAGAGATTTCATTGAGTACGCTTCTGAGAGCCTTTGGCAATCTGCTTACTCCTTCTGTTTTCCATCTGCAAAATGATAGTTGTACTTTGTCTGCCTCGTGTAGATAGATTGCAGGCAATTTGGGATACGAACTGACTTCTTCATGCCTAACATAATGGCGGCCTGATCTTGATTGGGTCTTCAGGTTACATTGTAGTACTGATAGTAATACAAGCAGACAAAGTACCGTGGCGTTAGTCCTGGAGTACATCCACAGAACTGAGGCATCTTCTGCTCTTTTATTGCCTGTGATTTTAAATTTGTTGACTCTAGCAATGGGAATTAACAGTGCAGATTTTTCAAAGATTTATGAAGGTGATACGAAACATGACTTTCAGTTAGAAATGCCCCTAAACAAAGTCTTTGCTGAGAGTGTGAATGTTCTGTCTAGAAACTGTGCGGTAAAACCTGCGCTCCGGGAAGCTGAGTCCCATTCCCATCCTCTTGGTGGATGACGGCGTGCCCTCAAACAAGCTTTGTGTATACCGGTCCAAATCTCTTCTTAACAGTGAGAGGGCAGCTTTTTCTCCAAGTTAGGTACTCAGACCTGCTATCCTCTTGTGTTATGCCATGCAGCTTCTGACAGAGCTGAATTCTCAGCCTCTTCTTCTCTGTGGCCACCTGTAAATCTGTGACAATAATACAATTACTCTATGTAAGGAACCGATGATGTTCAGTATTTGTAATGTGCCGAGACAGACTTGTTTGAGTGAGGCTATAAAGGTGCTTTAAATCATTAATCACCCATTAAACTGAAATTCCATCAGAGAAGATTTTCCACAGATTTTTTAGGCTAAGGTAATGGCCACAAAATTGCACCATTTTGAATAGGATAGAACTGTTTCAGTCGGAAAGGACCTAAAATGATCATCTAGTCCAACTGCCTGAGCAATTCAGGGCTAACTAAATGTTAAAACATATTATTAAGGGCATTGGCCAAATGCCTCTTAAACCCTGACAGGCTTGAGGCGTCGCCCATCTCTCTAGGAAGCCTGTTCCAGTGTTTGGCCACTCTCTCGGTAAGAAAATGCATCCTTATGTCAGTTTGAACCTCCCCTGGCACAGCGTTGAACCATTCCCAGGCATCCTGTCACTGGATCCCAGGGAGAAGAGCTCAGTACCTCCCTCTCCACTGAGGAATTAATTTTTAATTAAAAAAAAACCAAAACACAAAAAGTGAAATTCCCTATTGAAATAAATGAATACTACTCCATTTATTTTAGATGAGCTGTACAAATTCATTCTGTTTCAGGAAGCAGGCCTTTACATAAAGCAGAACACATGATTAATTGTTCTTCTCTTAGTTATCTGAGGACAAACTCTTATCATCTTCTTTTCCCGTATATTACCAAAATTACTTTATATTGTTTCTTTAGCTTTGGCAGTGGTGTAGCCTTGAAAGTTATGGTTATGTCTATGAAGTTGAAAGCCTTTTTTTTAAATTCTTTTCTAAATAGCAAAAGCACGTTGCATAGATGCAGGCCAACAGCAATTTATAGAATATGTTTGATTTATCATCATTTAAAAATACATTTTCTATTTAACACAATGCAATAGAGTGCAATTTCCTTCAAATAACTCTTGCCAAAAAGAGAACAGTTTTTCCTAATTTTCTTTGATTGAAATCAACCCAGTCTTACGTGTGTGTAGTAATAGCCATAAATTGGTCTATATTAACATACTCTCAGAAAGGCTAAGGTAAATTCAGAAGAACTTTGCAGACTGTCATATATTTCTCTGTGAGCCTCAGTATCTGCATGACTGGATGTACATGAGCTTCATGTGA
The DNA here is from genome assembly GCF_000703405.1 of Apaloderma vittatum. Taxonomy (NCBI): domain Eukaryota; kingdom Metazoa; phylum Chordata; class Aves; order Trogoniformes; family Trogonidae; genus Apaloderma; species Apaloderma vittatum. The sequence goes on along the minus strand of NW_009734722.1, from coordinate 38,521 downwards.
AAGCACTTTGTGCCAGGTGAGTGCAGGAGTTTGTTATTTCTCTGGTCCTGCTTTCAGAAACATCTGTACCACTTCAGCGAGAGCTGTGCCTGTATATCTGAGAGGAAAATTTCACTAAGTAAGGCAGTCAATCAAAATTCTTTGTCTCCAGGAAGCTGTCTAGCTGGGTTTGAAAGAGGATAGTGAACGCTGCAATTAGAGTTATCATTAGTAAGAATTGTATTGTATCAGAGATTATAATTGAGCCTTGAATTACAGACAGGTAAATCCTGCTTACCCAGAAAGAACTTAATTGTTCCCAAGATATATTATACCAGGGGAGTGTGATGTCTGTCCATCCTTTGGGGCCTGCTGATTTTCTATATATTTTTTTTACTTCAAGTAATCTCTTCAAGTTGTCCTGATTTGAAAGGAGAAGAGTTTTTTACTTCTGCAGAGAACTTGGTGGCAGTGAGCACTTAGAAGCATCCTTTTTCTTTGGTGAATCATAAATGCAAGAAGTAGTTTTAGTTCTCAATGAAGAGTGTGGTCTTCTGCTGCCCCTCAGAAACTATCTGGAAATTTTAAAACTATCTCAGTAAAAGGAGTAAATTTATTTAATGTAGATTGTTTACCTCTGGAAATATTTTAGCAGCAATATTTCAGCCTGATAGTGATCAGAGTCCAGTAGCAGGAGTTTGAGGAGAAAAGATTTCTCCTACGCATTTCACTGCCAGCATAGTGATTGATTTCAGGGACATTACTTGCTCTTTCATTTTTTAAATTTGACAGTAAAGAGGGCAGTGCCTCTCAAAATTGTCATGAAATAATGTTCGCATGTACTGCGAGGCTCGCTGTAAGAATAGGCTATTGACGTGAAAAAATGATTTGATGAATAAAAAAGGTTCAGAGTAAGGAAAAATGTAGCAGCTTAAGCAGCTGAATTAGTGAGTTTAAACTGAACATACCAGATTGTTGCCTGATGGAAAAGGATCAGCGTAATAAGCTGTAGCCTCAGGTTTCCCAGTTGCTCCTCCTTTGCACTGAAGGCTGTGTTGCTGTGTACTGTGCCCACTGGTTTCATTTAAATTACTCGTGTTATTAGATGCTATTTAATGTGGGTGAGAGAGAAAAGGAACTTGAAATTATCCAGCAGCATTTTTACTGGCAGCCTCAGCTGAGAAGTGATGGTTTGACTAAGACTTGGAAGTCTCTCCCCTTAAGGATGGTCCCTATGGCACTGCTGGGTTATTTGGACAGCTGCTAACATGCCTTGTGCAAAGAAAGGGAAGACTTCAGGATTGCTGGTGAACACTTATGTTCATTTTGGAAGAAAGACAGGATGAGTTTCTTTGTTGCAGGGTAAAGAAGATTGTAAAGAGATTTCTTTGAGATAAGATACTTTCCCATCGGAGGCTTCTCTGTCAGCATGAAACATACTGAGTGATTTGGTGACTGCTAGCTCTGATTTTGGAGCATCTCCTAACCTCTGCAGGATTTCCTTTCACAGAGGGATTGTAGCATCCTGCTCCCTTCCTATTGAAACCGCTAGCAAATAATTAAACCTCCTACTCCTGCCTCACAAAAGCCTTGAAGAAGTGGATTGCAAGATATTAAAAAAACTTCACAAAGCAGATTATGTAAAGTACCAGAGAACTGATATCCTCTGTTCATCAAGTTTTTAAAAGCTCAGAACTGATCCATACCAGTGCCATCTTTTAGAAAATTAGAGTGCTGCTTTCATACAAAATATGTTTCCTGGGTCCTCTTTGCACTTAATTTCAGTGATCTCAGCGTGCCACTCTGCCTACAAATAGCTCATATGTATATTCAAGGATTGGGACCTGAAACGTTTGCATCAATTCTTGATCATTGGAATTCCAGGATGACATAATTTTTTGATAATTTCTGCCCCCCAAACCAAACAATTGCTGAAACAACTGTGCAGTGAATAGTATTTGTTAGTGTAAAATGTATAAATGGTTACTACATCAGCTAAATGAGAAGCTCTATCCGCTGGCACCAGTAATAAGCCTGTCTCCCTTTATTGACTAAATAGAACTGACATCACTGTTTTTACCTAATTAAGAAGTCTAAATTGAGAGCTTAGTTACCTTAGGCTACCTAAAGAGTTAGCCTTTGGACATGCCTCTCTCTATTGATTAGATAAAGAGCTTAATGTGGTTCCTAAGTCGGGGAGCTCAGCTAGGCAGGGTTTGTGGAAGGGGTAGTGCTTTCCTAATTAGACAGTGTGCCACGTCATCTCTGCAGTGGATACGTGTCAGCCACGTTTCAGGTGTGTTACCTGAGCAGTTGCTGTGTGGCCAGAGGTCTCTGCGGGCTTGTGATCTCCAGAGCTCAGGGGGTTGATCCTAGCGCTGCAGCGACGCGCGTGGGAGATCCCCAGGGAGGACCATTGCCGAGGAGCTCGGTCCGTGCCCATCTTTCGGTGCCAGTCAGCAACTGAACAGGTGGCCTCGGTGCCATTGGGCCATGGTGCCATCTGGCAGAGCCAGAGGATCCTTGTAGCAGGTCCATGCAGTCAGGCAGTGTAGTCCTTTATCTCCTACCTGTAAGTCAGTGTTACAGCAGTGGTTGTGAGGGCACATTTGATTTGTAGCTCTTCTTTGTCTCTGCTTATGGTATCCCAAGTCTGTTTTCCTCTTCCAGACTTTTTCTGTTTAATCCTGCATAGTTTTTGATTCTTGGTTGTCTCTTGCTGCTCTAAAACACTTCCCTTTGCACATTTAGGAACGCGTCCAGGTGGGTTTTGAAAGTCTCCAGAGAAGGAGACTCCACAACCTCCCTGGGCAGCTTGTGCCAGGGCTCTGGCACCCTCACAGTGAAAAAGTTATTCCTAATATTTTTGTGGAACCTCCTGTGTTCCAGCTTGTATCCGTTGCCCCTTGTCCTGTCATTGGACATCACTGAAAAGAGCCTGGCTCCGTCCTTCTGATTACCTTGATTTAGCAAGTTTGTCTTCTTTTATTCAGTTCTCAGTGAGAAACTGAAGGCTTGGTTTGGTAAGGGTGGTTTCCTACTGGATAGAGGAATAGACGTAACACTTAATTAGTTCATTTTCCAATCAATGATTGCTGCAAACAGTACTCTCCCTGCTGCTGTGCTATCTAGTTCTAAATGACCAAAGGGATAATACTGTTGTGTTACTTCCGAATCCATTGAAGTTGCTACTGCTGAAACATTGAAAGTAGCAGCTTTCTGTTGAAATTCTTTACCCTGTGTTAGGAAAAAAAAAAACAAAAACCAAGACACAAACCAAACAAGTGATTGTAGTTGGGGAAACTTTATTTTCCTTTTCCTCTGTGGATAGATTTCTGTTTATGCTTTAAGCAGGGATTTCCAGGAGGAGCGGAGGGCCTCATACTTTAGGGGGTGAAATCTTGCCACAATTAGGACACAGAAAAGAAAGTGGAAGATGAGTCACACAGTGGGCAAGTTTCTGAGGCGCCACCAGACTGGAATGTACAATTTTCAGCCTGAAGAACTGAAGTAAATTTTTGTTATTGTGAAAGCTGTAATTGTGGCGGAAAAGCCTTTCCCACACATTTTATTTTGAGGATTGAGGATCTGAGACTGAAATTCACAGGCTAGCTGCCAGCTCTGTATTACAGAATCACAGAGGGGTTTGGTTTGAGTTGGAAAGGACCTTTAAAGGTCTGGTCCATCCCACTGCCATGGACGGGGACATCTTCCACTAGACCAGTGCTCAAAGTCCCATCCAACCTGACCTTGAAAACTTCCCATGATGGGGCACAACTTCTCTGGGGAATGTGTTCAGTGTCTCACCACTCTCATTGCAAAGAATTTCTTCCTTATACCTAACCTAAACCTACCCTCTTTTGATTTAAAACTCTTTCTGCATGTTATTACAAGCCTTGGTAAAAAGTCTCTCTCCCTTTTTGTTATAAGCCCCCTTTAAGTGTTGAAACTCCACAATAAGATCTCCCTGGAGCCTTCTCTTCTCCAGACTGAACACCCCCAACTCTTTCAACCTGTCCCCATAGGAGAGGTGTTCCAGCCCCCTGACCATCCTCATGACGCTTCTCTGGACCTGCGCTAACAGGTCCCTGTCTTCTCTCTACGGGGGACCCCATAACTGAATGCAGTACTCCATCCAGGTGGGGATGTCATGAGAGGGAGAAGGAGAATCACCTTCCTCAGCCTGCTGGCCACACTTTGATGCAGCCCAGGATTGACTTTCTGGGCTGCAAACACATATTGGCAGCTTGCATCCAATTTTTCATCTACCAGTATCCCCAAGCCCTTCTCCACAGGGCTACTCTCTCCAGTCAGTCCCCAGTCTATTGATATTGGGGATTGCCCTGATCCCGGTGAAGGACCTTGCATTTGGCCTTGTTGAATTTCATGAAGTTGGCATGGACCCACTCCTCAAGCCTGTCAAGCTCCCTCTGGATGGCATCCCATCCCTCAAGTGAATGAAATGCACTACTCAGCTTGGTGTCATCTGCAGACTTGCTGAGGGAGCACTCAATCCCCCTGTCTATGTCATTAATAAATTTCTTAAACAGTGACGGTCCCACTGTGGACCACTGAGGGACACCACTTGTCACTGATCTACATTTGGACATCAAGCCTTTGATTACATTTCTTTGGTTTTGGCCATCTGGATTCAGCCAATTCCTTGTCCATCAGATAATCCATCCATCAAATCCATACCCCTCCAATTTAATGGTAAGAATGTTTTGTGGGATTGTGTCAAAGGCCTTACAGAAGTCAAGATAGATAACATGAGTTGCTCTTCCTTTATCCATCAATGCAGTCATTCCATCATGAAAGGCCATCAGGTTAGTCTGATTGGTCTCAGCTAAAGTGTATATTAACCAAATTTTGTGGCAGTATTTAAAGCTGTGAATCTGAATTTTAAAGCTTGGATTTATCTTCAGTTGTAATCTCAATTAGTCTTACATGATTTCTGCCCATTTTCATTGTAATGCAAAATTGTTTTTGCTTATTAGGAAATTCTTCTGTCTGATCCTGCTGTAACCTTTTCTTGTCTTTCTTGCTTGAAGGTTATCCCACATGATGGTCCCCCTACAACACATGTGTAGCCGCATTAGTAGCATCCAACCATAGTGTGGACCACTGTCCACATACGCTTAAATTACAGAGGAAAAGCAGAATTACTTGTAATCTTCTCTCATTCTGAAACTGTTCTTTTTTCTGGAAGAAGCTTGGACAATAGTCACAAAGACTAACTTGAACCATAGGGGAGAAGTCTTCTTCAGTTATTCTTGTCATTCGTGGAGAGGATGATCTTTGAGTTTTCTTCTGCTTTCATTTGCACCCTGTCTTCAGTCAAGTAAGTAGCAGGGACAGGTTCACAGCTCTTTGTAGGTCAGTGGGCAGTGCTTCTGCACAGCACAGCTGAGGGCTATCATCTAACATTGGTTAAACCCTTTTTTTGTCATGTCCTACCTTTTCCTGGCTGCAACTCAAAAGTCATGACCTTTTATTTCCGAACACTGTGGACTTCTAGAGCCTGTAACTATAAGGAGAGGTGTTGAAAAGGCATTGGAACATGATCAAAATGCCTCATTAAAAAATGATCTTTACCTGTGCCATTAAGATTTGTTGTATGTGAAACCATTTATATACGTCGTCTCCTTTTCAACATTTATTTCAATTCCCGGCTGGGAGTGTGGGAGTTCTAAACACTTGTGAGTCAAATGCAAATTCAGAGTTGATACAGTCTTGAAGCACTACCATCATTAATCCCCTGTGGACAACTTGAAAAGTTGAATCTGATCAAAGTGCTGCACCTTTAATTCATAAATCCCTTCGGAAAGGGAAGAGCATTGTTTACTCCTCTTTAAAAAGCAGGAAAATTCAGAAGGGAAATTATTTGTCTGGGGAACACAGCAAGCCTCTGATAAAGTTGGGGTAGGAATTCATGTGCTTTTGAAGTCCTTATCTATTATATTTACCTACCTATTTATCTATTACATTACTTGCCTATGTATGTTTTGTATATATATAGGCTGTATCAAGTCTGTGGAAGAGCTGTTTTCTTTTTTTCCAGACTTCAGAATTGTTTAAATTTTGAGAGCAAACTATTTAAATTAAGATGAATTGTAGACAATTACAAAATAGTTTAGTTTTTATTAGGTTTTCTGCCTTTCACTAACCAATCCTGGTTTGATTGGTTATATAAGCATGTAAGCAGATTAAGGGCTCAATCCTTCCCTGCTGTAAATAATAATAGGGGATTTGATTGTAATGATTTACTTTATTTCTGTGAAGTAACTAAAGCTTGCAGCGCATCGATTCACTAAAACTGCAGAGCCACTTCTGAAGTGATTTCCTAAGGCTTGCTACCATAACACATTCAAGGCTCCACTTCAGATGCAAAAGTTTCTAAAGTGTTTGGGAAATCGATATCAAACTAAGTAGGCTGGACCTGAGAGAGCTTGTAGCTATAAACACAGGTTTCAAAGGTGATGGAGAGCTGAGAAATTATTTGCCTGAGCAGTGAAATCTTGGGCTGGGTTTTTTCCCTGCTTGAACATGGGAGGAAATGTCTGACTGCAAAATTCCCTCATACTGTAATGGAGTTATACAAGCTGTAATCTTTCTGTTATTCAGTCTGTCACTATAGGACTGGCCCATTTTTAGGCTACAAAGCATTTAAATGATGACAGTAAGGGACATGGTCAGCCATTGTGTTTAGAGAGGGCGGCAAGATAAGAATAGCTCCCAGTCGTCAGTGCTTGCCACATTTACTTTAGATTTCAGACACTTCTGTACATTTTATGGACGAGTCACTGTGTTGAAAAAGCAGGAGGTACTAGGGCAATAGTTATCTTAGCTCTTCTCTTTTTCCCTTGAGAAGCTGATGCAAAATACAGGCCAAGAGAGTGTCAGCTGATAAAAGCCAGACAAATGTGAAGTGTTCTCGGGATTTGGTGTCAAGGAGCCTGCCTTCCGAGAGGAACCGGACATTCTCCAGCAGCACCATGAATGAATGAATGAATAAATGAATGAATGAGTATCTCCAATGTGGCCTTCCTCTACACTCTCGTTACTCTCTTACTACACCCTTCTTCTTTAATATTTTAACAAGTCGTTATAGACTCAGAAAAAAATTCTAGTCTGTTTGGTCATGTGCAAGTTTTAGTACAGTAGTCAGTGTTACTCGTCACGCAGTTTCTAAGCACGTCCTAGAATTACATTAAGCAATGGGCCTTGCTTTCTGCTTGCACCCTCAGAGAATGAAGCAGTGAGTAATTTTAACATATCCCAAAGAAAACAGTGAGTGCAGTCTGCATTTAAGAATGTTTCTTATTCTGCAAGATAACCAAGGTGCTATGTTGTGAATAGGTAGGGCTGAAACGGGGTGCATGAACATCTCCAGCTGTTTCCTTCTGCCTTTGCACCACTCCCTCCTGTGCATAGAAATGTTGCGGTGGCTGCACTGTGAACTGGGCTGAAAATCTGACAGAAACAAAAAACAAGTTGAGGAAGGAGGGTTGAAGTGGTTGTGGAGGACAGCAGAACAACAGGATGGAAATGCAGGGTGATGGAAAGAGCAACAGCCATGCTTGTAATCCAGCCCTGCAGGTCCATGTATGGAGAATCAAGGTGCTAGGGTGGTTGTAGAGGAAAGAGAAGGCAGCTTGCCTGTGGGAATGAGGGGCAATATTTCTGTTTCTTTCTCACATCTTTGAGCTGTGAGACTTCCCAGCAGTGTACAGTTTGGGGACTGTCCCATAGCACAGTCTCAATCTCTCTATTGCAGTAATGTACTCAGACAAATTTATCTTTTTAGCATGCTTGAGGACTATCTAATGGTGCTGTTACTTGTTTGTGTAAGTGATATCAGAATAAATTTGTCTCTTTTTTTCCTCAAAAAAAAGAAAACAAAAGATTTCATACTTGAACCTCAGACAAAAGCATATTTTTGGTGCACAGTTGTTTAATGGCTGGATGAACAATGATTTGGGGGCTGAAATTATAGTTCACAATGAGAACATTTTACCTTGAATAGAATCATAGAATCATAGAATGGCCTAAGTTGGAAGGGACCTTAGAGATCATCTAATCCAACCTCTGTGCCATGGGCAGGGACGCCTCTCAACTAGATCAGGCTACTCAAGGCTCTGTCCAACCTGGCCTTGAACACCTCCAGGGAGGGGGCAGCCACAAACTCTCCAGGCAATCTCTTCCAGAGTCTTGCCACCCTCGTACTGAAAAACTTCTTCCTAAGATCCAGTCTAAACCTATTCTCCTTCAGTTTAAACCCATTTCCCCTTGTCCTATCAGTGGACACTCCTGTGAAAAGTCCCTCCCCAGCCTTCCTGTAGGTTCCCTTCAGGTATCGGAAGGCAGCTGTTAGGTCCCCCTGGAGTCTTCTCCAGTAGGCAGACAAGTTGTCTGTACATGGGGAAAGAATTATTGTTATTAATATGCTTATTAATGCAGTGTACGTGACTTTGTTTAAAAGAAGTATTGTTGCCCTTCTACTGAATGCAGATTTCAAGCCTTTATTACTAGGTTCTTATTAGGAAATAAATCAGTGTTGCTAGCCAAGGTAACTTCTGAATATGACTTATATAAACCTGTTACTGAGCAGGATTCAAGGAACTGCGTTTGTTCCTGAACATGGAACTGTCACAACTTGGATGTGGCAAGCCCTACTATGGCGAAATATTTAAAGACCCCTGTCTTACCCTGAGATAGAAGCAGTGATGCATAAGATGATGTGCCTACTATTTTCCCTCCGCAAAAGATTCATGGCTCTTGGATTTAAAAAATCAAGAAACTGCTTTGCTGAACCTTTCTTTTACTGCTCCTTGTGAAGCAGCATTTGCTGATTTAGAAATGCTTCTTTTGGCTGAGCCAAGTGAGGATTAACTTGATGATTGCCCAGGCATATGAGGAAGATCATTAGGACCTTAATTTAGTGAGAAGCCACAACTCATGCATGGACTTCTATCCATTGTTTGCCAAAGAGCTGTAGAAGCAACTTAGAAAAAAATGAAGTCAGCATACCAAGTATTTTTAAACTGTGGTGTGTAGCCTATACAACAGAATATTTTATTAGCTTAAATATGGGATAAGCATTTATATATTTAAGGTGGATTAGTGTAGGTTTTTATAATTTCTTTTCCTGCTCTGGATTTACTTGAGTAAGAAAAAGTAATGAAAAGCTGAACACGAGCCAGCAATGTGTTCTCACAGCCCAGAAAGCCAATCATACCCTGGGCTGCATCCAAGGCAGCGTGGCCAGCAGGCTGAGGGAGGTGATTCTCCCCCTCTGCTCTGCTCTGCTAAGACCCCACCTGTAGTTCTGTGTCCACCTCTGGGGCCCCCAATGTAAGAAAGACATGGAGCTGCTCAAGTGGGTGCAGAGGAGGGCCACAGAGATGATCAGGAGGTTGAAGCACCTCACCTACAAGGACAGGCTGAGAGAGTTGGCGTTGTTCAGCCCAGAGAAGAGAAGGCTCTGGGGAGACCTTATAGAAGCCTTCCAGTACCTGAAGGGGCTCCAGGAAAGAGGGGAAGGGACTGTTGGTCAGGGAGTGTAGGGATAGGATGAGGGGGGACGGCTTTAAACTGAAAGGGGACAGATTTAGGTTAGTTGTAAGGAAGAACTTCATCTCTGTGAGGGTGGTGAGGCGCTGGAACAGGTTTCCCAGAGGAGCTGTGGAAGCCCCCTCCCTGGAAGTGTTCAAGGCCAGGTTGGACGGGGTTTTGAGCAACCAGACCTAGCAGAAGGTGTTCCTGCCCCTGTCAGGGGGTTTGGAACTAGATGATCTTTAAGGTCCTTTGCAACCCAAACAGCTCTATGATTCTGTGATAGCTGAAGCCACAGAATGGTGTCCCAAATCAACGCCAGAACCAGATTTTATGAAGACGCCTCTAATAGAGGTATATATGTGTGTGTATACTCTTGAAGTATAAAGATCTTAGATCATAAAGTCAAAGTTAGTGGAGATTTTTTATTATTCAAAGCATTTTAAAATAATTTTGATTCTTGTTTCTGCTCAGTGTTGGAGTTCTAAATTTATTATGTACCTTGTTCAGCCAATCTTTCTCATCTGTGTTTTCTTTGTCAGTAATAATAGCAAAATTCTGTTTTAGGATGGGATAAAGATAGAATGGAAATAGATTAGGCTATTTTGGGTGGAAGGGACCTACAAGGACATCTAGTCTAACTGCCTGACCATGTAAGGGCTGACCAAAAGTTGAAGCGTGTTATTAAAGGCATTGTCCAAACACCTCTTGAACGCTGACAGGCAATTTTAGGGTTATGGATAGCAAATGTTGTCAAACTGGCTCTCTGGGAGTAGGTATAGGGGTGACTGGACAGTGTTTCTAGAGGATTGTAACGTTTTTCATCATGATCTGCAAGGAATTTGTGATACTTTGAATAGGAAATCTAAGAAGACACAAATAAACATACTAGTGGATATAAAATTGGCTTTTTGAGTGGAAGACTTTCTAGTAGGCCTCAGAATGGACAGATGTTAGCCTCACTGCAAGTGACATTTTTATCAATGGAAAAAAATATCATGGTGATAAAAATTCATAAGTATTTCTTAAATAAAGGGTTTCATTCCATAGGTCATTGACACAGAGTAATGGGGATCACTATGTAAAATGGTCATGAGTCAATCATACATTTCCATTTCTATAAAACCCTTTACAAAGTTGTAGGTGGAAGATCAAAGAATGCAGCCTGTGCTTACAGATAAGAGGACTTTGTCATATGAAGCAGTGACTTTGAAAGACTTGGGGAGTGGTGGCTGTTCATCCACTGAACACAACCTCCGGAGCCATTCTGTAGCCAAAAAGCCGACTGCAATCCATGAATCCATCAAAAGGAGCACTGAGGAAAACAGAATATCCAGAGGCCTCACACTATCATGGCTCTTTGAAAAATAGTATGCTCAGTTTTGTTGTCTACAATGCTGGAAGGAGACATGAGGGTGGCAGAAACGCTGGAAAAACTTCTTGAACATAAAATGGTTAATTTATTCGGAAGAGATTAAGGGATAATTTGTTACTTACATGGGGAACAAAAAATTGGTAGGACAACTGAATTGTTCTATTAGTCCACCAAGATACATTAAGATATCATAGCTGGAAAGGGAAATTTTACAAGTTCACCTTAAATTATAGAATACATTTGAACTGGAAATACTGATTTATAATTGAACACCAATCAATAATTGCAGTCAGTTCATCGCTCCAAGAAATCTTTAAATCAGCTCTAATTCAAACAGGAATTATTTAGTGCAAATCCTACAGCCTGCATTGAAGTAGGAAGACAGATGAAGAGATTGCAAGGATCACTTCTGGCATATAAGTGCATTAATTACTAGTTGTGTCATGTGTTTTGAAAGCTGTGGTTGCATTCTCATTTGATGATCTTATCCTTGTGCAGATTAGTCCTGGGGGGCTGAGATCTGTCTTGGATTCATAGCTTTTAGGACTGAGATGGCAATTATTCCGACTCTGCGGGCACCAGTGTTTGAACTTGAGCTCATTTGCTTCCTTAGGTTTGATCATGTCGGTTATTTTCCTTCTCCAGAATTTCACTATTTCTATGTCTGTTTTTTGATGTGTTGTCCTGTATAGATGTGGATGAAAACTACAAAATGGAGTCAAGCAAAATGTTAATTGCTTTATCAACTTTTTGATATTATGGTGGTCAAATAAACCTTCTGCCATGGGTGGAATTCACTGACATCAGAGAACAGTCAACATTTTATAGGAGATGCTCCATATTGTGAAAAATCACCAAGTGCAGAGCTCTAGAACCATTTATATCCCCTTGCATTCTGATTCCCAGCTTGCATTGGACATCCTTGGAATTGGTCACTTCTCTAAAAAGTAATTGGAGCATATTAAAAGGTGATTAAAAACATGACAAATCTATGATGAAATGTAGTATCACAGTTCACTGAAAGACATTTTACCTACTTAACCAGAGGTCCTAGTTTGTTTTTTTTCAACTGCTTTGGTTGATATTATTTTTTATTGGATAATGCATTTTTATCTGAAAAACAAAATAGTTGCATTGAAACAAATAGGTATTTGACTTCAAGGTATGTCTTCGATGTGGGGATTACTGGGCAGAAGCCTTTGATCTGTGATGTGAATCTGACCAGAGATACGTGTAAAAACAGGTGACAATTATAAATCCATAGCAGAAGACAGCAGTATCTATGAGGAGGGAGGCTTTCCATCGTGATCTGCAATGCACAGAAATATTTGCAGCTCAGAAAGATTGGCAAGCCAGCATGTTGTTTGGAGTAACAAAAGGTTGTTTGCATAAATCCCCCTTGCAAGCCATCGCGTCTCATTTAACTGACATCCCACTACTTTGCTTTTCTCTAAAAACTTTATTTGACAGAGTATTCTGGAAAACTCTGCATTATCAGTTTAGCATGGGCAAAGCAAGGAGCTATTTCAGGAGCCAAAGCTGGCTGCTTGAAGCCCTGTCCCACCTTCAGCCCGGCCCTGTGCTGCAGCAGGACCGCTGGACTCTCACTGTGCTCCGTGCTCCCGCTCGCTGGGCGTGTGGCCGTGCGGTTCCGTACGGTGCACGCGCGTCAGAACCCTAGGGCGTTACAAGAAAACCCTACGTCGGCAAACGGCACTCACAGTTTGTGCTTTAAGCATACCTCAAGGACATCTGTGTATGGTAAAAACAAAAATAGCCGTGCCAGAAAGCACATGGAAAAATTCTCTAGGGAGTGACTGTAAAATAAAATGATCCCATCTAAAAATACGGTGTGTTCCTAGCACAGAAATTCACCTTGATTTTCAAGTCCTGCTAATGCTGGAGGTGGTCTGGGGACAAATCCTGGGGCCCTCGGAGGACTTGCGGTCTGACTCCACTGAAAAGTGTGGGCAGGGGTAGATGAAGCCCTGAGGAGTGGACACGCCAGGAGCCCAGGAGTGCCTGCGCGTCC
>NW_009734722.1:7477-25549 GCF_000703405.1 Apaloderma vittatum | reverse complement strand
CCCGGCCGCCAGGAGGGGCAGCGGCGCCGTCCGTGCGTGGCCATACTGAGCCCCATGATGTCTTGCCCAGCGCAAGCCCGCAGCACAGATTTACACAAAGCTATAGATGCAGGGGTACCTCGCAGACTATTTTTTGGTAAGATACCGTAGCTGGTTTGGCTGTAAGACTCTTCTGTAGTTTTCCTGTAGTTTTGTTCTGTTTAAAGTAGAAAATGATGCCCACTTTGTGTGTTTTTTAGAGGGATCAAATCAAATACACAACAAGACCTTTGTGAAAGACATTAAAATTCTCTTTGCTCTGAATGTCACGCAGCAATAACTCCCAAATGCAAATCCACCTGTAGCCCTGATTGTGCCATGGACCAGCCATGAGATGAATTTCATTCCTGATGTGTGTGTTCCTCATTATTTTTGAGACAACACAACTATTCTTTGCTTGTGTTACGGTAACCCCTAGAGGTCTCGCCGGAGGGTTTCATCATGCTGTGCACAACTGACATAATGAGGTTAATTTTATTGAGTGTATTTGATTCCCTGTACCCCAATGTTCATGATTCATCATTTCTTTTGTCAGTGAATAGTGAGATAATGAGGTAGCAGGTTGACAAGGGCAGAAATAAATTTAGTTTTGAAGCGATGGATGTGCCTTGTGAGCAAGTTCAGCCAAGTAGGGCCTCAGTCTGTTCCATGGGAATTGCCAGGTCAAAGCTGACTCACAATTAGTATTTATGAATACTCTATCAAAATGAAAGCACGAATAATAACTGATTTATTAATACACATATTAACTGATACTTTCCCCTACCCACTATTTCTCAAAATACCTATGCACCAAAGTTGAGAAGAACAATACTTTAAATATCATGAGATCAGAATTATGGCTGCCTGCTGAAATTCACTTCATGTTCTTCATGCAAATAGTAAATCCTATGTGGACATGATAAGCTTTGCAGTGTTCTTGCCTGTCCATTTCCTCACTTTTAAGAGTTGGGGGTTTATAAGTGATAAATGTCACACATGTTTTCACACAGCATTGCAGCTGAGAAAGTTGAACTTTTTAAATGAGATGCCTAGCCTTTGGAGTGATGGTAATTACAGTAACTTCATGGTAATACGCTTTATGCCTGGGGAAAGAAAATATTTAAAGTTGAAAAGTTTTTAAAATAATTTAGTTGAAATCAAAGGAGTTAGAAGCCCAGATGCATTTGAAATGCCCACAGTATGACTACTGCATCTTCAGACATCTCATTGTCTTCAAATACCTGCCCTTTATGCTGTGTTAACATGCAGAAAACATGCCATTTGTAGTTATGGTTGTGTTTTCTGGCATGAATATGTTGATATGGATGACGTGAGCATTGCAAAGATATTGAAAGAAACTTGTATCTTCAACATTTTTATATGATCAAAAATATATGAGGGCATATATTACATTCTTCTGTCGTGGTAGGTGTGACATTCTTAATCTGATTAACACAAACTGCATTTTGTATACATCTGCAGTTAAAAGAAGATTGTGTGCTGCTCTATAGCGAGCACTAAGTGTTTCTCAGCTTTTAGTGGGCTTTTAATGTTATGAGTCATAGAGACAGGGGAGCATAAAACATTTCTGTCCACATTAAATGAAGATTGGTCCCATTTAGCTTGCAATTTTAAGTACCTATCAGTTTATTTAATAACAATTTCGACCACCTTTCATTATGTACGTGCACGTGATTCACAGGCTTAGGAGACACGGCACGTTCAGCCTCCAGCCCAAGAGGATCTGGGGGGTTGGAGACGAGCACATTCTTCTTGTTAAAGACCACCCTGGGCCGTGTCTACATGAGGGCTGACAGGGGTTGGGAGTGGGGTGCTTGTGTGAGCCACCGCTTGCGATCACAGGCTCACCCCGCAGGCACTCTGCAGACTGCCCGTCCGGGTGTGCTGAGGTGCCCGGCAGAATATCAAACTGCCAGACAGGCTGGGATGTAGGAGTCCCTTGGGCTGCGCCTGGGGTTGCACTTGTAGTTTCGCTGTCTGAATATAGAGCACGTCTGATCCAGCCTTTGGATGACCCCGGCGTGCGATGTGGAAATACCCGTGGTCTCAGAGCAGAGCCAGCTCTCTGAGCTGGAAAGTTAGGTCGAAGATACATGGCTGCAAAAGAGAGAGAGAACAGTTTCAGCCGAGGAAACATCCATGACCTCGACATACCCCAGCTATGATTTTGTAGCTCTCCACTGGTGATAATCCTTGCTGGCTCAGACCCCAGCTGGGATCAGACAGGTCAACTCCTGCTTAGAGACTGGGGAACAGACACAGAGCTCAAACCAGAAGGAAAAGAGTGAAAAGTTTTAGGATTAGACTGAGAAGGATTACATTTGTCTTGGCAGTAGCAATGCCACACACGAATGCAGCGTTTGGGAGCTGCTTCCCGATGGCACCACCTAAAACGCTCGTGGAGCAGCCACCTGGGTATCAGAGCATTCACTCCACTTGCAAATCTAAGCTCTGGAGCCAACCACAGAGCTTGCCACTGGCCTCGCTGGGCAGCTTATTGCTTCTTCAGTTTTTCACTCTTCCTTTGGGGAGACAGAGAGCCTGATTATGAGAATGTCCAGGGCACGATTTAGCTCCTGCAGATGGTCAGGACATTCTTGTATGTAGGGGCCAGAGGGAGGGAAAGCAAGGAATTTAATGGGCACGGTAGAGTAGTCAGAAGGAGCGCCCTCCTGGTGCTCTGCAGTGTCAGGTAAGAGTCACACCAGGTAAACAGTGGTTTATCTACGAGGACACACGGTTGTCTTTGCTTTATGGGTCTCCTTAGGGCTATGCAGGAAGAATGTTTCCCTGCCTTTTGAAGGCTGCGTGTTGCTGCAGTTTGTGAGGTTTGTGGGGTTACAGGATTGATTTTATTTTCTTAGGGGAAAAGGTAAATAGAAGATTACTCATTTGCCCTGACAGGCATTGGACATGAGGACTCCTGTATTAAAGCTCAAGGTGACTGAGAAACACAAGATACTTCATTATTTAACCTCCCACTGAAGAGATGTGTTTAATTCTGTATTACGTAACTGCTTTTCCAGAAAATTTCTGTACTTTTCCATGCACCTCTGACTGTTTCCAGTTATTCTAGTAAACATGGGTGTGTAGGAAGAAGGGGAATAATTGCTTTTTAAGTGCAATTAAACCCCTGTAATCAGATGCTACAGGATGTGGCTATTTATTTCAAGGTCCTTTTTGCTAAAGATCTATCCTGCAGTGATCGACCAGTGGCAGTTCTTGGGCTTCAGACATAAATATTCTGGAAGGCAAAGCTGGAGAAATCTTAAGATCAAATTTATCCATGGCAGTTTTAAGAGTGGAGTGACAAGTTCAGCTCTGGAAAAGTAAGAAATGAACTAAATGAACTAAACGATGATTTTAATGATCCTTTGGTTGCTTTCAGTGCAGGTGTTTTTGGACAAAGTTCTGCTCTCAAACACTCCCCCCTACTATAGATGTTCCAACCATGATTTTTTTTTTATAGCATTATCATTGTTTCTGGGAACAGAGAAAAGAGAATTTGATTGTGTTTGTACCATAGCATCATTCAGGAGCTCCATTGTGCTTAACTGTGCAAAAAAACAGATGAAGAGAAGCTCTCATTGCCCGACAGCTAAGGAAGGTGAATAGCAAAGAACAGAGGAGGAAGGGACATGTTCAGATACACACGTACGTATTGCTGTTGTATAAACTTTCTGTTTTGAAAGGTAAGTAAAGTCAGAGACATCTCTCTGCCAAATAATCCATTTAATAGCTTGTTTTTCTATAATGTTAGAACAAGTTGAGGTGTTGAGAAGAGACACTTATGGAGAGAGGTGGCCTCAGAGAGATGCTTAGAGAGAAAGAGAGTATTCAGGGCCTGGAGCGCAGGAGTCCTCATCTTCTCCGGGTCTTCAAGACCATTTCATTTGTTTTGAATGTGTTTTAGCCCACTGGCAGCCTTGCCTGTGCTCACTTCAGAGAGAGATGGTTATACTGTAGTACGTACAGTGTGATTACTCTGCTATCAATACACCCCCAGGGAAAGGGAGGACGGTGTGGTACAGTATCTGGGAAAAGACATCTTGTGCTGGCAGCATCATCGTTTAGTCATTCCGTCCTGTCTGCAGCTTTGGGGAGCAGTCACTCAAGGGCCGAAAAGTAGTCGCGGGCTAATCGTTATAATAAGCACTTCAGGCAGAGTCTGGCTCCCCTCATTTAGTCTCCTTCCACTTTAGGTCTGTAAATATTTGTCCTGTCCACATCTATTGTTGGCACAGAAGCATCAGAAGAAAGTTCCTTTAAGCCTTTGCTTACATATTTGGCTTTGGGCCAGCGAAAGTTAAACCCGATCATCTCAGCCTCTTGCTGCCCCTGCTAAGTCTTTTTTTTTTTTTTTTTTTTTTTTCAGTAGTAAATGATGATTTTCTTCAAGATGGGCCGGAATTTCCTGGGGTTAGGCTGGCACTCCCCCAAGGCATACACATTCAATAGCATGTGCCCGGTGCAAGGAAACAGCAGGGTAGAGGGTTTTCTCTTCCCTTTGTACACACTACCCAATTTGTTCCTTGGCACGTTCCCCACTCATAGGGATGGATGACTGTCCCTGTATACAAGCCAGAGTTTGATTTATTTATTTTCTGTCTGCCTTCCTCTAGCTGTCTGTAGCAGGCACACCGAATTTCCAAAAATGAAGGTGTTAATACAAGTATCGCTTACTGCCCCTCCTGCAATGTCTATGCCACTGTTATTTCCAAGTTACCCAAAATGAGAAATGCAGTTTGGATGAGTCAGGGAGTCTGCCCTGACTCAGACTGGTCGATGTAGGAGTGTCTCAGGGTCATGTATACTTCTATTAATATAGGGTCAAACTTGAGCAGGGAGCTCCAGTTTGACTTGCCTATTTTTAGCCAAGTCACACCAATGCAGCAAAACCAACAAAACTAAATGTGACTTAGTTTGCTTTGAATTTGTGTGAACCAAAAAAAAAGTCAAAAAAACCCCGAAAAACAACACCCCCCCCAAACAATCATTACCTTAAGGTAATGATACTTACCCATTTTCTTCTGTGCTTAGCCAACACACTGGTCTTTATGTCTGTGGTGGCAAATTTTGTACAAGGTCCTCCTTTATTCCTGAAGTCCCTGACTGATATGACTGTCTAGCACCAGATATTCTGCTTTTGCAGTGAAAAGTGTTGAAACCTATTTTTGTGTCTCATACACAGGTCTTTTTTTGTGTTTTTTTTATTCACACAAATTAAACCACAAAGACCTCTCTTGAATTCTTGTCCTTTCAAGGTCTATATGAGAGAGCCTATATAATTTCTTCCTCCTACACTCTCAGAAGGCTCTTGATGCAAGGACAAATGAAGAAAGAGCTTGGATCCAGCTGTCATGTTTATTGCTGTTAAGAATAAGAAGTTGTGAGTAAATATTCTCACTGGACCTTTTGTGATCTCACCAAGGTTTATTACTCCTGGGTTCAACAAAATAGATCGATAATAGAGAAAGTGACTGGTGCAAGGATTAGAACATATTAATTTTCTGGCTTCCAGGAAGGCAAATGGTCTTTAAATACGGGACGAGGGGAAACATAGCAAGAAATTGAGCAGGGTATCTAGGGACCTAGGGAAACTGTGCATATGAGAGCAGAAGATGGTTATAGGAAGGTGTGTGGTAGGAAATGCTCTGAATCCCAAGTCTCATATCTCTGGAATGGCTCAGTGAGAATTTCTCCTTGCCTGGGACAAGCTGGCATTGCTCTATTGACCTTTTTGAGGTTCAACTGATTTAACCTAGCTTAAAATCTGACCTTTTGTGTCCAGATAGCAAGGTGGCATAGAACTGGGAGAGATCAGAGCAACACTTCCTAATCTCCAGGAAGGCTTCTGAAGCAGATAAAAGTTAGCACTTCTGGTTTACATTCCTTAACACTCCAGCAGAGCAAGCAGGATTTTAAAAGTTGCTCCGAATGAGATTGGAACGATGTTTAGAAGTTATCGTAACCTTAAAAATACAGGTGGTGCTGATTTGTGCTCTCTTCTGAGAGCTTAAATGATTGAGATATAAGCAACCACATTGACATGTGGCCCTATGCACTTAGTCTGGCAGCACCGTCACCATAAAGATCATATATGAGCACCAGCCTAAAAGGTTCTATGAGAAGTTAAACAAATTAGGGATCTGATAACATGTTCTCCCGGTCACTGGGACAGTCTCTCTGCCTTAGAGTAAAAACATACATTGTGCCACAGCTAGAAATGCTCACTGTCAACTTCATGTCATGTCAACTTCATGTGTGAAAGTCCACACTGTTTTCATGGCTGTGCGAAGCATTAGATCATCCAAAAAAAAATGACAAAAATAGGTAGCTGAAATCAGACAGTAGTTTAAATCAAGACCAAGAGTTAAAACAGTTCTCGGAGCTCACCCAGAGGAAGTTTGGTATTTGATTTGAACGTGCACACTGCATCTCTAAAATTCAAACTTGACGTGGAGGTCAAGACAACTATACTCAGACATGCAGCCTGGACCTCATGTCCATGTTACATGACAGCCTGATGTCACGCTCTTAGCCTGTGAAGCATTTGTAGCAGAAATCACCCTTGTAGCATGGCAAACAAGACCTTTTTGTTGGGTTTTTGTGTTTTTTTTTCTTCACTCCTAGGGCGTCCCCTCTAACCATTATTAGATTAGTAGGTAGAGAACCTGACACAAAGCTCAAGCTAATGTGAGAAAGTAGAATTGTATGCACCAGTTCTGAAGAACTGATGTTGCTTGTGTGTTTATTTGGTGTAGATATGATCCACCTTTAGGCTGTACTACAACAGTTTCTGCATCACTGCCTCTCCCAGGGCCATCTGTGATCTTCCTTGCTGAGATACGATTCTATAATTTCCTCTTCCTTCCCATCCTTCCAGTCTTACTTGCAGCAGGAAGACTAAACAAAAATAAAATAAAATTAAGAAAATGTGGCATTGTTGGATTTCTAGTGAACAGTGTCCAGGGAGAGACAGCTTTGGCTGCTCCACCGAAAGAGTTGCTACAAGATGATGTAATCTGGCAGTAGGCACCAAAACAAGACGTGGTATTGCAGCAGCTAAAAATGACAATCTGCAATGCACCAGTACTTGGATTCATGGTCCTATAAAGCAGTTCCATTCAAAGAGATGCAACTAAACACTGTTTGAGTTCTGGTTCCTTGCAACGTGCACTGTCTGTATTATCCACATAATTTGGCATAACCAAAGTAAAAAAAAATACTACACCTAAACAGAAGCAGGCTGTCAGATTTGCTTCAAAAATTAGTTCTCTGCTTAAAGTAATGTTGCAATCCAAATGCAGCTGGCTTATAAATCTTTTTTTTTTCTTTTTTTTTTTCAAATCACACTACTCTCTTTTAAACTCTTGGGAACGCACTGATGAAAGACATATTTCTGAAACTGTTCAGCAAAATGTTGCTTTGAGATTTGCTGCCTAGGAGTTGGGTGTCCCAGAGTTAGATGTTCAGAGCTGTGCAGAAAAGGCTGTTTACCTTATGGAAGCCACCTTAGTACTACTAAGGGCAGATCACAGAAGGGCTCACCCGTTCATTTGCAAGCTATGCAAAACATTATATGCAGGTTTTTTTCTGGGAGAATTGGCTACTAAATACCAACCATACTGGGCTTTGAAATGTGCAACCACCTCTCTAAGAGGGCCGTGAAGAGCAAGTGAAATGTGCAGTTCCTTAAGGACAGGAGCAGTATATAATCCTCTTGCTAGACAGTAAGCACTAGGGCACACAGTGCACAAGTGAGGAGGATGATGGTTTGACTTAAAAAGGCAAAGCACACAAAAATTACAGAAATACGCTTAGATCAAGAATTGAATTACCTGAATTGTCATGGCTGGCTTAGACTTTTGATCCAGCAAATAATATCATCACCTTAGATATCATTCCTTCGCCAAGTGTTCAGGCTGACATTCAGGATGGGGGGCAAGCAGCAGTGCCCTGTTTATAAGCTGAGGTACCCCTCCATCAGTGATGTACCACACTTCACTGAAGGCAGAGAAGAGACCAGTGTTGTGAGCCTGCAGAGAAGAGTGGTCTTGTGCCCCATCCGGGAAACCTGTATGGTAGGGCAGAAATTGCTCAGAAGCAGAAGTCGTGATTACACACCACAACCTGCCTGACGTGAAGTTCTCCACTGAGCATTTTCAGAACTGGAACCCTTGCTCGTAGCAGAAATACGGGATGTGATGGAGAGTGAAGCAGCTGTGCAAGGCAGCACAGAGACTGCTTGCTATTGATAGTGGTATTGTTGCAAAGCCCAGGGTCAGGAAAAGCCACAGGTATTGCCTGAGCACCCTTGCCAGACCGTGATGTCTACAGGAGAAGGGAACCACTGATACAAAACAAGACGAAAGAAGAACTCAGCTAAGCCTTTCAGCTTGTGAACAAGAAAATACAGCTGATGAATGGCCTCTGCAGAGATTCCAGTAGCAAAAAAAGACTGGAAAGCCATCGTTTGGGAGTACCTCATAAGATACCAAGCACAGGTTTCTTTGAAGCATTAGCCAAGGTCATGGACATGCAGGCGAAGTCTTCATCCAAATTACGTATGGGTAAAGACGAGAGTTTTCATGAATCAGTATCCTGTCTTCAGGGCAGATTAGTAAGTTGAAAGCCATAAAATGATGCCAAAAAAAGTAGGCGGATTTGGTGAAAATGGTGTTTTTTACTATGCAGTGATATTTATTGTGCTCAGTGGATGCTTATAATAAACAAAATATGAATGCAATATACGGTACTTTGTGTCTCTAGGATACTGCCTGAGCCCACAGACTGTGCAGAACACGTGAGATGTGAAATGAGATGCAGAACATGCTTTCCTGTGGTTTGTTCCTGTTAAAATAGAGTTATGGGTTAAGCATGCCTGGCTGGGTCCTTAGCAATCTTTGGACATGTGAGCAGGCAGAAGCTCACAGATACTTGGTTGTGCTAGAGAACACAGATTAGATATACCAAGAAATTTAAATTCTCTGCATCCTTTTTCTTGAAAAAGCCGTGAATAAACTTGTTTTCCTAGGAGACAGATTTGTAGCCATGTCAGTTTTGAGCCAAATCAGTAAGTTTTAAAAATTTAATTGAAGCTTACTTATGTTCATTGGTTTTATGTAATTTTCTGGTTTATTTCCCTTTTCTTCCTGGCAACTGTTTGATAACAAAACCAGCCAGAATACTTGCAATTCTGATGACTGATTTGCAAAGACTCAGTAGCCTGGGTGATTGCTGCCCTTGTGAGTGGGATCACTGAAACTCCCTATGCAGGCAGCTAGTAAATCTGCAGATACGTGCTTAAGCATTAAAATGGTACACAAAACTGACATAAATTAAATCCCAGGCCTTTTTCCTTGCTGTGCAAAATGGGAAAATGGAAGCAGCAGCCTAAATCAGTTGATTTTTTACCCGTTCCATAACATTGCATATTATGGATTACAGAGTAAGCCATGTTACCTGGTCAGGGAAGAGCTGTTCATTGATTTTTAAAAGTGACGTAGAATACCTCAGGGTGTCTGGCTGAATGATTGTTTTGGACCAGATGACTGTATCCCTCTCACATAAATCTCAGCTTCTTTCATCCAAATTTTAGGTCAGTTCTGCCTTTCTTTTGTCTGGCTTGGCTGTCTGGATACTTGAGTTTTCTCTGCATGCTCCTTATGAATTTTAACTTTTCTCTTTTCCTTTTATGTTTTCTCCTTAATAACTACAGCGTTTTTTAGCTTGGATGTAGCTAAACAATACGATGTTAAATAATTGGAAAGGTGGTGATGTTCAAGAATTCCCTAGACCTCATCAAAGCTGAATTTAAATAGTTCATATTAGTAATCTGAAAAACAAAGCAGATTGCTTTCTCACTACAATGAAACATTTCAAATGAACATAAGGCTGTGGTTGTTTTTTTTTTGTCTTAAAGTAAAATATTTCGTTCTATTCAGCTCTGAATTGTATTTTCTTTGGAGTTTTGGATAAAATTGAACAATACATCCATTATCTTTCTGCAGAAAAACATCCTTTGTTGCTATGATTTCCATGGTTTTGCAATTTCATTGGTAGGAACAGATTTTTACTGACTTTGTATAGTAAGTTACTCATACAGGATGGTGCTTTTTCACTTACTCCTACTGGGATGATGAAAGATAGTGTGACCTGTGGTAGAGAGCTGTTTGGTCTACAGCAATTCTTGTGAGTTACACAATGTATTCGCCATCTCTGTCTTTGCTTTTATGGATATAATATTACATATTTCGCTGTAGAGTCTGAAGTCTTCTGGCTTATTGTTGCTGGTGTAATAATACATTTCTTTATGTAATGTTTCACTGTTTAGTCAACTCTCAACTTGTATTATTTTCCACTCTCTTGTCCTATTGAGGTATTTTTGGCAATGTTTATCTTTGTCTATGGGCAGACTACTGTTTCTATTTGTAGTATCTCAACTGGCTTAATTTACAATGTCTTTTGTTTGTAGCAGTCCTGAGTATGAAAATACTTTTGCTTTTGCAAAAAAGTTATGATCTGTGTAGTCCATCCTCAAACTTTGGCTAAAGTCAATGAGAACAAGTCAACGAGAAAAATGCAGAGACAAACCCTACACAACACCCGGCCCAGCTGATCTGACAAGTCCTGGGAGCAAAGATTGGGATCCAGGTCTCTGCCCATCCCACTGACCAATTACTACTTGCTTAGGTTTCTCCTAACTTCATTGTTCTGCATTTGCAGCTACCGTACAGGTTCAAGCGGGAAACGTAGAGGGTGATCCCCATTGAGTGTGTGGTTGCCTGATGGTATTTTGGTTGCCATCAGAAAAGGTGAAGGACATGGGTTTAAGTTCAAACTTGAGGTGGAATTGAACTCGTGGTGCTCTTGACAAATACCTATGGTGTAAAAGAGGGGTAGCAGCACCCTCTCTACTAAGCACCCTTTGAAAAGGATGAACCTTTCTCAGGCTTGTGTCTGTCCTTAAAATCATATTCAAAGCTCTACATCCCAAATGGATAATGATGCTAAATTCTAGGAAGAGCTGAATATTGAGGTGCATCCTTGCATGCCTCGCTAGCTGACGATGCACTTCACTCAGGGCTTTCTCTGTCTCACCTTCTGAAAGCGCCTCTTTGTCTCCATTGACTCCCTAAGAAACTTCTGATTCTTCTTCTATCTGTCACTTCAGCATAACTCAAGGGGGAAGCCACTAATAGGTGATACGCATCTGATTCTCACCCCTTTCTCTGAGATGTTTCCCCTAAAGCGTTTATTTTGCATTCTCCTTGCTTCTTCCCTTCACTAGTCCAAGACATGAGTGGCTTGTTAAGTAGATGAAAATAGATGCAGGCACTTGGAAATTCCTATTGTTCTCCAGAGAGACGACTGTCTAATGTCCAGCAGAGCAATGCCTGAGACCCATCTGTCAAGATAACAGCTGCCGCTTTTTCCATAGTTCGTTTATAAGATCACCGAGATCAAAACTTAGAGATGGAAAAGACCTATTTATAGTAACAAACTGCGCTGTTAATAGCTCCTTTCCACTGTGGCTCTGAAGATACTTTAACAGTTTACTGAATTAAGCCTTTCAAGATACCTAAGGCAAAGTATATTAATTAAGTGTATTATTGCTGGATATGCTAGTGACTCTCTTTCTGACCTTGGTGATACTACAGTCGTTGTTTCACAGGGAATAAAATGAAGTGAGTTGTAATTCCACAGCCGTCTGGTAATAGAACCTGTTCTTTTTGACATCTGGCTTTTTACTCTGATCACAAATCTACACTTTCTGTACTCTTGCAGGATTCTGCTCTGGAGAATAGCCCCCAAGTGCATCATTCAACTTAGTTTTAAATTACTGTGGTGCAGGTCTTAAACTGCTACATATATTTTTATACTTCCATTAATATCAGGGGAACTGTGCCAGTTTACACCAAGAACAATGAACAAAAACAGGAAACAAATGTGGCAAAAGAAGAATTTCATAGCCAATATTATTTTGGAACATACTTTCAGAGTTTACAGGCAGAGAGTGATATTTATGACACTGCTAGAGTCTGCCTTGGAGCACATAAAACACTGTTTACGTTGAAAACAATACTGGAAAAATACTCTTTTTTTTGTGAAAGCAGGTGTGTTCCTAGTAAGTAGAAGGAACAAACTATAAATATATAGAAAGATTTGTTCCTTGATGAGTGTACCTCATATTCCTTTTAAAAAGACAGCCTAGAAAAATTATGATATCTGAATAAGACATCCTTCCACTGCAGTGTTACAGCAAATTAAAAAAAACTACCTAGTAAGATGCTAGTTTTAGCTGGTCTTAATGTTAGGCTGAACTTCGAACAACATAATGAGGGTTAGCGAATCCATAACTTGTTAATAAACCCTTCCCAGAGTTCATTCAAAGTCTAGAAGAGGCTTTTATCTTCTGTTATTTCTGCAGCATGTTTACTGCATGAATTACCATACAGTAGGTGACAAGGGAAATCTGGGTAGATCTGTGGTCACCGAATCTAAAGGACCTTAGGCAACATAATCCACAGGAAGGTGTTTAGTATGCAAATCAAAACGAACTTGGTTTTAAACTGCATTTTATCCTTAATATTGACTGTGATCAAGTCATTTGGAGTGGAATTAATCTCAACGGTCCTTAGCTACCTCAAAGTCTATGGTCTGTCCATGTCAACGGAGAGAGTGCAGCATCTGCGTACGTGTCCTTCTGCACTCTTGAGCAAGGGATTCGTTCCTTGAGTGGAAGAGCAGGATGTTTCACTGGTTACGGCAGAAGCTATGCGTGTGTTACATTGAAGTGAAGTCCCATGGTGGCCCCACATCAGTGCTGGTGAAGTCATGTCTCATTTTCCCACGTGGAATCATAGGCAGGAAGAGACAATTCCCCAGGAATTCTCCAAACGCTTGTGAAGGGAGGCGATATTGCATAATGTCAGGCAGGAAGGTTATACCACATCTCTAAAATAAGACACGTTACAGGAATGTCTGAGTAGTCTGGATTAAAAAAAAAAAAAAGGATACCCTGCATAAATAGCATTTGAATTCTGCTTTATGTATGTTATGTGTACATATGAGATCATGATGGAACAGCAGTGTCTGCCTCTGACTTATTTAGAGTATATGTAATCTTGGCATATTGACTGTGTCTCAGTCGACACCCATTTTTATAAACGTGTTTTCTTCTCTGGTTGCACCTTGTGTGTCTCTCTTTTTCCAAGAATGTGTTTCTTCTTACTGTCTGAGAACAGAGTAGTTGCTAAGTCCTTTGCACCAAGTTACACAATTGCTGTGTTTATCAAGATGAGTTTCAGTGAAACACTTCTCTGTGACTGAGGTATGGCCATGCTGTGCCATATTCGAGTGTGACATAGAACCGGGTAAATGGAGGCCTGGGGGAGAGAAAGAGCATTCATTCACAAGGGATCTGGGGAGAAATGTTATTTTTCAGTTACAAATGCCACAGAAGCCAACATGCCATTTAGCATCTTGGTGTTAAGTAGTAACACATTAAGAATATAGTTTTTTCCATGTTCAAATTTCTTGTCTTTGGGTATGTGCAGCCTCTTAATTCAGTGCCCTACTAGAGATAGGTAGATTTTTCACTAAGCTGTTTCTAGCTCTAGCCAAGGGACTCTGCAATGTTGCACTGATAAATTAATATTTCAGCACTGATTTTATTCAGAAGGAAATGGAGACACATACTGGAAGTCTAGAGAGTTGAAAAAGAGAGACTGCCCAATCTGGGAGCAGCTCATCATTGAAGCACACCTAACTGCACGTACAGTATTGTTGGGTTGGGTTAGGTTGGGTTGGGAATGTGTTTCTTCTGGCAGATTATTCAACATCCGCTTTCCCTGTGCAGAGGAGGAATTAGCTAGTAGGGAAGCTGGTGCTTCTCTTTCCAAACCCATTTCTCTTGTGATCTCAGAGCTTTCCCAAGAAATGTCTGAAGATAATTTTTCTGCTTTCTGTGGTGTTTTCCCATGTTCCCTGCATCCAGGTTGCTATTCAGAAGCTTCGGTGACCTAGCTTGTGCCATACACCGAGGGACAAGTGTCTATCATGTTCACATATTTCAGTGAGATTTAACCCCATACTGAAGTTCATAACTTCCCAGTGGAAGGTTGCCTGCATATTTGTATATGTGCTACAGGCTGAAATGTCAAATCTGTACCAGCACCGCAGAGGCAATCATCAAGCAAAAATAGAGGAGGAGGAAATAAGTGTGCATGTTGTGGCATCATGTGAGCCTGAGAATGAAACCAAGAAGAAAAGAAAGAGTTTGATTGTGTTGCCCTACTACTCTGGCACACTAGATGGCCAGAATTCTTTGGCCAAGCTCTGCTGCATGTGTTCTGGTGGGAAATCTTGCAAAATGTCTTCTTTGTGTTACAGCTGTGCTCTTGAGCTGCTCTTTGTGCTTCTTGGCTGGTACCAGGGGCCAGGGACAGAAAGACCGACTGCAGTCAGGAACATGCCCTCTCCCTCCAGAACCTGCATTACAGGACGTGGTATTTAGGGGTAGAGATGCAAAGTATTTCTGTAGTAATATATTCACTCTAAAATGTTGCTTATATTCTCTCTAAAATGTTGCTTTAGACAGCTATTGTCCTATTCATTAGCATACCCAGATTGACCTGATTCTGCCATGCTTATTCAAATGAAATTTGCCTTATGCTGCAGAACGTTTATATTTTACAGCTGAACTTTGTAATGGTGACAGAATCAAACCCTAAAATAAAATGACTATTTTAAGGCAACAGGACACCAGAGGGATTGTTTCAGTCTCCTTACATTTCATGTAGAATATGCTTATTGAGCTTCATATCTGCCTCGAGGGTAAATCTGCTTTTTCTTCTCTTTTAAAAATATGCAAATCTCTAAAGCCGCTAGGACAGAATCATGCCTTTTAGTAGAGTGAACTAGACAATTGCATGTAATTTTCTTGGCTGTGAAGTCAAGCTAAGTGCAAGGCTCTTTCATATTGTCTTGTAGTTGTATGCAACAGTGATATATAGTGCGCAGTAATGCATTATTGAATAGTTGTCTGTTGTGTCTTCATTGCATGCTGTCAGCTGTGTAATAAATAATTGATTGTGTTGCTCTTACTCTACATTAAAGATATATGAGTATGTAATACATGAAGAAAATGAAGCAGCAAGGATGCCCACGTTGAAAAAATCAACCGTTACTGAAGTGCGCTGAGGTAACAGGAACTAAGAAGTGACCACCACCGCTATCCATTTCCCATCTCTCTACTTTGAGTCAGTGATTGTTTGTCATGGCAACAAATGGCACATTCAAACCGTTGCTGTTGCCTTTTTAAACAGCCACCAAAAAAAATTCTGGTAAAGAGTTGATACGCTGCAGAGATGCACTCCCCAGTCTCTTCAACTATTATCCCTCTAGACTGAAAATTCCCTTAAAAAGATTAATCTTTTTTTTCTTAAGTGGGTGTAAGCTGTCAGAAAAATACAGTCTAAACTAGCAAATCCCTTTTTCCCCCATAAGACTTTGTTTATATTAAGCAGAGGAAATGTTAGCAGGGAAAAACTGGGTTTGTGTGGTACTTAACCTCTGTAGTTGAACCTTTCCCTGAAAAGCCACACTTCCCTTCTCGATTCCATTACCAAAATCCCTGTACAGGACTCGGTAAGATGACCCACTGTTCAAACATCATGTAAGAAATGTAAGCATCGGCTCACACGCAACACTTTTTCTTTATTTCCATTACAACAATCGTAATTTCTGATGAAAACAATTTTCATCAGAAAAAAAATGATGAGAAGCCAAATTTGTCCAGGCGAGAGTTTGCTTTGGAAGTCAAATCAAGGAGTCGGAGGTATACATTTGCTGTGTGATCGTTTGGAAGGAGGCTCAGGGGCAGGTACAGCTACAGATTACCAGGAGATGCTGTTACGATGGAAAGGTATAATACAGTGAACTGCATTTTGAGGTAATAATGAATTGTCAAATGAAGATGTAAGAGGTGTGAGGTATCCAGCCTTGGCAGATCTAGGTTCTGATGGAATGAGCTGGAGAGCTGAGACATGGTAGGTCCTCTAGGCATTTCCCTGGGAAGCAGAAATGCAAGGCACTGGCTCTATTTATCTAGAAAACTGTTGCCCAGATCTCTCCATTTAACATTGAGACGCACGGGAACTGTTCTTGTTCCTCATGAAAAACCACAGGTTTTTCAGGAGTGTTGGCATGAGACTCGGCCACAAGCTAGGGAGGAACCCCACTGACCGCAGAGGAGTTGTCCTGCTTTACTGTGGTATGTCAGAACTGAGTCCTAAACAGAACAGATCTATTTTAGTATAAAATGTGAATAACACTGCTGAAATCAGTGGAGTTCTGACAGTATAAACCAACCTGGGCTGTGCTTTGTGACTTTATGGATGTGTTTCTCCCACCACTGCTGTGTGATTGTGCTAAACTCCTCTGCTTTGCTCAACTGTCTTCCCCTATAGACTGCGAAGGTATCGACACAAAGACTTTTATACAGCCTCTAGAAACTTCCCAATAATATATTTTCCAGACTAACAGTGTGTGTTAGTTACAGGTTGTAAATAGGGGGGAAATCAGAATTTCAAGTGTTATTGTGACATAGAAACAATATCTTTTAATGAAAAAAAGAAACACTTGAGATTAAATATTCTCAACCCACACCTACGCTGGCTGCAGCAAATGCTGCATCCAAAAGTCCTGGGAACCTAACCAAACAACAAGTTTATAACAGCACAGATTTATTACAAGGCATATTTGGAAAGGTGATTACATTAAAGAGCATTAGAGTGTAGTCTCTGTCCTGAAGAACCTACATAAAATGAAACAGGATAGTGTCCTAGAAACACCTTCTGAATATCTGCCCCTCTTTCTGCTGCCAACGTATGTTTGAAAGTAGCTGTCTTCAAGTGTATGTACTGCCTTACATTCTGTAGGCAGCTACAGCTTGAAAAAACAAGGTAATGGAATACTTGGTGGATGAATGTTGCTATTTGAAAGTCACCAATTTATCCCCTAAATACTTGTGAGGTAAGTGAATCCCATTGTACAGCGTGAAAGGAGAAAAAACTAGTGAAATCAAGGGATTTGTTCTGGTTTGGGATCTCTGTCTTCTGACTCCCAGAATGTATCAACACTGCAAAGATAAATAATCTGGTAAACAGTGCAGCCAGTGAAACCTGGGATGCAATTTCTACTTCATTTAGATATGGATGCATGAGTTAATACCTCCTCATTAGGGCCCTACGAAAAGCTGGCAGTCTAACGTTTAAAATTAATGTTGTTAACTTTGTACACTTTTGTAAGTTAGTTGGCTGAGAAAGATAAACAATTCCGTGAGGTTATATTGGTTTTGGTGGGACCACAGGAACAAGTTAAGTGTCTAAATAGCTGAGCTGGCGCTGTGTTACGTGGTTGGTTGAATTCCCAAGTGAATGATTCTCAGATGAAAGGACCTTCTGGCAAAAAGAATCTTAGACTGTGAACTTTCCATTCCTGACCTTTCCTCAATAATACAATATGTCCTCAATAAAATAATAGGAGAGATAATAATCTCTCATAAAGGTTGAGCCTTTCTCTTGGTAGAAGCACTTACAGGATCTTCTTCCTATGCAGATTTCTTTTGCTTACGCGCACAGGATCTTTATGTCAGCATGAGCCCTGCTGCTCTGTCCAACTTGGTTGAAATTGGCTAAAAGATTCAGAAGTTATTAGGCAAGTTCAGACAGTGTCATTAGCCTTCTCCCCTGAGGAAACAGACTTAAATGATGTGATCCTAGCTGAGATTGACTGACCTCAGTTACTTAATTCATGTTAAAAGACTAGTGCAGACACACCTCTATTTTAGCAAGAAATAATAGCTTGTGTTAAATCTGGACTGAAGTTTCATTTTCACTGCTGTTTTAGCCCAAATGAAGTTGTATTTTTGGCAGTTTAGGTGGATTCTAGCCACGTTTCTTAACAAAATAATTTGTCCACTCTTCTGTCTTAAGCTTCAACGACCTGAACTTCAGTGATTCA
>NW_009734722.1:3785-7446 GCF_000703405.1 Apaloderma vittatum | reverse complement strand
AGCAGGACTCATGATCTGAAACGTCTCCTTTTCTACTGCCACCTGACTTTTAAAATCGAGTTATCGGTTAGGACCCCTTGTAGGTCAGAAAGTTTTCAAACCCACACAATATTCTGATAACTGAGTTTGTACAATTAAATATTTTAATACAACGATTGCTACCTTCTAGGATCAAATGTAAGGTTATTACAAGAAGTAAGCATATAAGCATCTAGATGTCCTTGCTCAGTCAGAACTCTTATTGATTGTTCTGACTTTGTCAAATAATGCCGCTGCTGAGTTCCGGATTGTGGGTTTTTTCCTCCTTCTTGTTAGCTAGGTAAATAAAGGCACTAGCAGGCCAAAAGCCGGCATCCGTCCTTGTTGAAGAATATTAACCAAATATTTTTTTTTTACAAAAAGAAAAGCAATTGATACATTAGCAAGAGAGATAGTAAAACATTATGGTGTCTTAGCTCCCAGGAGCCTGAACAGTCAACTCTAACTTTCAGAAATAGAGTGATAAAAAGGATCTAAAGTTCAGATCTAAATCCGGATCGGAACTTCTCCAGGGCACATGGGGACTCTGACTCATTTCTAAACTGCTTGTGCATTTAAAGGGCAATCTTACAAAAACTGACCCTCCTGCCCAAGCTTCGGTGAAGATGGACCCATCTGACTCTTTGAATCCCAGTTTGTCCTCCAGAAGCAGTAAGGTGGGGTGATGACAGAGGAGGTTACTTTTCTGAATTCCTCACCTGATGAATATTCAGACGTTGCCGAAAATAAGATGTTGCTGTAAACATAAAAGAAGCCGTTTTTCTTCTTACACAGCCTTACACCTCTTCTACAGGCTTTCGGTGGCGAAATGGGAGTCGGTTGTTATGTGATATATATTTGATTAACAAGCTCCTAGGCAGATAGAAACATTGTTTTAAATGGGAAACATTGTCCAGTAGCTTTATTAATAGAAGAGTTAATTCTGGTTCTGTCGCCGGTTTGATGTGTGCATTTAGTAAACCATCAGACCTTTAAGCTAAGTATTTTAATAGGATTTAGTTACAAAATGAAGTGAAAGCATGCAAAAGTGCTGTGGAACTTTGCATCTGAATCTGAACTCCCAAACTGAGGCTATTTTATCTTCTTCTACCTCCTTGGGCTCCTGTGAAGAATAATTAATGTTTGCATACTGCTTTGAACGTGCAGACTGTAATGACAGTACTAAGTTTTAATATTAAAACTATTAAATATTGGGATTCTGTAATAGTCTCCTTCCATTTCACAGAGTCATAAGGTTTTATGATGTGTTTAAAAATAAAATTGCTGTGAGGAAGGACTGTCATTTAAATTTAAGATCAAATACTTCAAAAAGGATTATATGATATGCCTGAGAGTTCTCCCCAGGCTGCCTCTCCCTGCCTGCCCTCCTCCATAGGCAGGCTGGTTTTCTACATTACAAATGAACCCAGGTTTGTCTGTAACTGGAAAGCCTCGTGCAGGCAGCCTGCGCGGAGAAGGTTCAGGCATAACACTGAGCCTATATATTGCATAATATGGGTATGTACTCGCACCGGAGCATACATAAAATGCTTCAACTATTATACTGTGAAAAACTTAAGGAATTTGGCAAACGTTAATGGTGACAGTTATGAAACACACCTTATGGGCAGGTTATTCCTTAATTTTCCTCCTAAGGCCTTAGACACAGGCACATGTGTGTCTGAAGTATCCACTTTGACAAATGTTGGACTTGGTCGATGGCTAATTCGCCTTAATATGACATTTGGTTTTGATACCGATAGATAAAATTTCTAGACACAGAACCTCACTGGAACAATCAAATACCATGTACTCATTACTGCAAGTCCAGAATGCCATCACCACTGATTAACTGCTAATGAATTTGGAGACAGCTATGTCTGAGCTGGTTGTTTGGACTTCCCTGGCATTCGGTGCAAAGAAATAGGCACTGCTGGGCTGCAATTCGTTATGTCCTAAAGTAGATTCCTCAGTTTGGTTAGTTGAATCACCCCCTGTAAGTGCATTTTTCCCTGACTTGATTATAGAGGGAAGCAGAGTAATTAGCTCAAAAGTATCTGGCCACATCTTAGAAGCATAAAGGTTGGTAAGATGAATCCTACCCTTTAAGTCTTTGTTTTTCATTCTGGCACGTCTCTTTATATTTACCTTTGATTCATAACAGATTTCTTAGGCAAGCAAAATAGGACTTTCTTGTTGCTTGGACAATAACTGATGGTTTTCACTGAAAACTAAAACTTGTGCATTAATCTAGCCTATTAATATAACAGCTTTAATGAAAACAAACTGTAGGAATCCTGTACTTTTCATTTTGGATCATAAAGGCAGCATTTATCAGTATTTTCTGTCAAAGCTATGCTTGATAATGTTGTTTTCAACCAGAAACTTTCTCAGATATGTGCTTATTAATGAACTTTTCCTTGTATAGCACCTTACACAGGAGAATTGTGGTATTTGCCCAGAACACTGGCACTACAGCATTACAAAGAAAAAATTTATTCTAATATATAAATATCAGCCCAATCTTGAAATATCCAAAGTATAGCATTTTGAAAGAGCAATTAAGATACTTTTAAGTTGAAAGCTACCATAATTATCCACCATTTGAAAAGGGAATGAGAATATCTAATCAAGTAGCGCTCTGTGAAGGTTTATCCATTTGCTGTAGAATCTGGGTATGTGTTAATAATATATAGGTTGAAATGGTGTTGTGCCCATCAAAAGGAATGAGTGAGGTGTTCCTGGGACTGTCTCATGTGGCTGAGTGAAAATAAATGCAACACCAGTTGTAGCGTAGTGCAGAAGTTTCACCTGCATGGTGTAGAATGGCCATGTTTGTGTAATGCACGTTATTCTAGTACTCTTTGGTAAATCAAGTAGGGAAGGCAAATGGTCCAAGGTATCAAATATTCCTTCCAGGTACTCAGGTATAACTCTTCAAGAACAAGTCAAAGTTGCTGTTCCATGCTTGCAGATGTTTAACTGGCAGCAAATTTGGCTCAGGAGTTCCCAAACCTGAATCTACATCCCCACCCTTTGAAGTGGGTGGAAAGCTCCTGTTGACTGTGGTGAGCTTTGAGCCACACGTAGCAAGAGCCCCCTGGTTACACTTAGAAGAATACCTTAAAATAAATGTTAAGTATTTAATGATAAGTAAACCTAGCCAAATTTAGGTTAAATATGGTTTCTTTGTCTGTAGGCTTATTTTAGGGAGCTTTTTTTTTTTTAGGAGCAGACCTGGATCAGGCACCTGCATTGAGATTCTCTCTTCTGCTGCTTCCCCCTTGTTCCTTGCCTGCTTTTATCTACTTATCTGGGAAGCTCCACTGTGTGAGCAACAGCTCTTCTTTATATCTGTGCAATGTTTGGTATGATGCGAATTATAACCTACTGCATTAAGAATAATAAGCTGCATGTATTTCTATTCTATTACAGAACCAAAATTACTAGAAGGCGAAGGTAACAATATGGTACCATTGCATTTGACTCTCCTGCCTTATCCGTTTTGGATGAGGCTTCAAAGTGAAAATGGAAGTGAGAAGCTGATGTGACCAAGACATTAATTTTTCACTACTTCCCTCCCTCCCAGCACTTACATTTAGATGTAGCTCGGATTTTCGGGTTGAACCTGTGTGTCTTGGTT
>NW_009734722.1:0-3754 GCF_000703405.1 Apaloderma vittatum | reverse complement strand
CTCGGAGTGAAACTGTGTGTCTTGTTTGGGCAGGAAGGCTGCAGAATGGAAAGAAGTTTGATTCCTCCCGAGACAGAAACAAGCCTTTCAGGTTCAAGATCGGCAGGCAAGAAGTCATTAAAGGCTTTGAAGAAGGTGTTACACAGGTACAAAGAAATGATTCTGGCTGAACTTCAAGCTGGCTGAAGGGGGTGTGAGCACAGCAATGTCTGGTGCAGTGGTGACAAGATCAAGTGGAAAGCACAGTGTAGGATACGGAGTGGTTTTCTGAAAGCGTGGTCCATTTGAGCACAGTATTTCCTGTAGTTCTCCTCTGTCCATCCAGGGACATCCCCTACTCATGAGACTTTGCATGTGGCATGCCTTTGGAAGGGGAGAGGTAAAGTCCCCTTCCCAGTTGTAAATATGCCACATAAGTCCCATCCCTTTCCACAAACAGACCATGGTGGCCTCTAAAATGTTCCAGGTGGCAGCACTTTATGGAGCAGCCTCTATTCATTCAGCTATTCCATAAAGGTCCAATCTGCTGGTTTTGGTGGTGTCAATGACTAAGCTACAGATTTTGACCCTCACTGAATAAGGTACCAAACTGGACTGTTAAATTTTTATGACTTCAGGCTCCCAGCTACAAAACTTAACATTCGCTGACCAACCCTACGCTGGGAAAAAGGGAACTGCCCTCCATTAACTATAGTTTGAGTGCCAGCGCAGTAAACCCTAAAAGAGCCTCACTATGCAATTTATTGCCAACTCTTGCTTTTTGTCTACAGTGTTGGGAGGGCCCAATGTGTGAGGAGTGTGACCAGGCTGCTCAGGCACAAGAGTAAATGAGGTCAGGATGCAGATTTTTCATGACTCCCCATTTCAGGGTTGTAGAGCTCAGAGTAGGAGAAAACTGCTCAAACATTTTTATTGGAACAACTACAACAGGAAGAATTTCATATGCTTAAATAGAGAGAAAGGAAGAGTGCAAAATGAGAAACAATCCACTGAGGAGTGATGCAACCATGCTTTTCCAGAGAGGGATGGAGAAGAAAATGATTTCCAGCCCTGGAAAAAGCAACGTGAGCATTCCCTTCTCTCCAGCCAGAGAAGGAGAAATCTATTTGAGGAATACTAGCGTCTCTGAAAAACATCCACCTTCCTCTCAAGCATTTGAGTTATAACCTATTGCACTAAGAATAATAAGAACATATTTCCATTGTAGAGTCTCAGTCACTAGAAGGCAAAGGGAAATTTGCTTTGCAATAAAGCCTGAGAGGATCTCAGGACTCCACTGCAGGTAAAGCAGTGGCAACAAGTGCTGGGTGAATCAGTTTTATCCCTTCCTTGGCCACTCTTGTTCTGACTCCTGGCCCTTAATTACTAGATGGCCAAAAGCCACTCCAGCGGCAACTCGCTGCCCTCCTGCTCCACCTCGTGGATCACTGTCTGAAGTGAAGTTTGTGGCTGTCTCCTTGCTCACCAGGCTCTCGAGGGATTTGAGGAGTGTGATTTGCACAAGGCACTTGGAAAAAGTCCGTTCGCTGTGCCTAGCATGTAGATTTTTTTCAAACCTTGGTTTAATGACTGTCAGATGTCAGCAGCGTCAGCATTTCTCTGCTCAACTTCTGACAGTTCAAGGGTGCCCCATGCCTAAAGCCCGTGCATGACTTACCAGCTGTCTGGCTTGGAGGAACCCATCAGAAGAGCAGCCAGCCTGCCCCACGCAAACCCCCGCAGGGACCATGGGAGGTCATCTGCTCTTACACCCTCAGCCTCATGGAATGAATACCCCCTGAATGTTGGAAAGTTCATATTCACATTTTCCTTATTCCTAAAGTGAGGAAAGCTCTAGCTTTGGCATATTTTATAGGACCTTAAAAAAAAAATCAATGTTGTGTCATCTGTAGTCATAGAATCACAGAATATTAGGGGTTGGAAGGGACCTCAAAAGATCATCTAGACCAGCTGCCCTGCCAGAGGAGGATCACCTAGAGTAGGTCACACAGGACTGTGCCCAGATGGGTTTTGAAAGGCTCCAGAGAAGGAGACTCCACAACTTCTCCAGGCAGCCTGTTGCAGTGTTCTGTCACCCTCATAGTGAAAGTTTTTCCTTACGTTTATGTGGAACCTCCTGTGCTCCAGCTTGTACCCATTGCCCCTTGTCCTATCACTGGACATCCCTGAAAAGAGCCTAGCTCTGTCCTCCTGACGCTTCCCCTTGACGTATTTATAAACATTTATGAGGTTACCCCTCAGGCTCCTCTTCTCCAAGCTAAAGAGACCCAGCTCCTTCAGCCTTTCCTCATCAGGGAGATGTTCCACTCCCTCCATCATCTCTGTGACTGCGCTGGACTCTCTCCAGCAGTTCCCTGTCTCTCTTGAGCTGAGGGGCCCAGAACTGGACGCAATATTCCAGATGTGGCCTCACCAGCTAGTGAAGTGCCCAATTTTGGGACAGAAGTCAGAGGTAAAAATCACTGCTTCAAATCAGGGATTGTTTCTTGGTTAATGAATATTCAGTCACCAGTGCATGGTGCATGAATAGTTGTCTGAGAGCGCTGCACCCCAAAATAGTTTGTTGGAAGAGCAGGGATTTGAACCTTGATATTCCAAATCTTGATAAGCACAGTTACCTCCAGAGCTAGTCTGAAGTGAGAGAAATCAACATTTCTGTCCTGGGGGTGAGGGCTCTCTGCCGGAATAAGCAACACCTGAGGAGAGACATCTGTCCTCAGGCTTGGGCTAAATTTAGGCAAAAAAGTACCTCTTTTCCGTAGGATTGCATCAGTGTTTGCTTTGTACCTGCCCAGCAGCAGAAAGTTGGGTGCCTACAGCGTTAATGTTTAAGCAGTGGTTTTGAAGTAGTCCCTGGTGGTGGCTGGAGAAGGAAAACTGTTGCTGAGTGCATTTCAGAAGCTGAACTGCACTGTATTTCAGCATTGACCTCTCATCAATACAAAGCTCTGGTCCTCTCTGTTACTGAGAGCTTTTTCCTAACACCCGCTGATGGTTTTACGTTTACCCTGCGCTCCCCAGAAGGAACTCACACCTACAGCTGGTTCCAGCGCAGGCAGAATGGACCAAAGTAAGCATTAAAAAGCCTTTGCGTGACTCCCGGGCTGGCTCTGGCAACTTAAATACTGCTGTGAGAGGCCAGAGAAGTCAGGAGACCTGTGTCTGAGCTGTTTGTGGTAGCTTCGGCTTGAAGCTTCAAGTCCATTGGTCCCGACTCCCCTCAGTTCTCTAAATCTGCCATGTAGTGATTTGTTCCTTGTTTTCCTCCTAATACTGTGTTTCTGTCTTCTCTTTTCCTTTCTCCAACATCCAAAAACCCAGATGAGCTTAGGACAAAGAGCAAAGTTGACCTGCACACCTGAGATGGCCTACGGAGCCACAGGCCACCCCGGGGTCATCCCTCCTAATGCTACTCTCCTCTTTGATGTGGAGCTTCTCAGGTTAGAGTGAATCTTCTCGAGGGAGGTGGCTGGAGACATCTGTTAATAACCATCCGTTCTTTCTCGCCTTGCCAGCAGCAGGAGAAATCTTCACTGGAATCCCAACCTTCCCTGCTCAAGCTGCCCTGTCAATAGCGCCTGCCGTTTGGTTCCTTATGCCTTCCTTCCCTTTTTTAACTTTGTGGTGTCTGCATTTGCCTTTTATTGGAAGCTTTGCTTTGGGAAAAATGTCAATCGTTATAACCTTTTCAAGTTGTACATTTTATTTAATATGCATGTAAGAATTCACAGTGCTGACTGAAATATATATAAGT